>NC_061876.1:7883787-8186818 GCF_905147765.1 Vanessa atalanta | reverse complement strand
ACGTGGCTAAAATGTGATAAGCAGAATTTGTACTATAATAACTATAATTTGAAAAGCGATCGGACGACGTGGTTTTAGTCAAATTCTTTATAAATCGGTATAAATAGATGAAATGATGAAAAAATAAAGATGCTGTTGACCATGAACCCCACTGACCTCTTTATTACCGTTTATTATACTAAGTCGTAACTTAGCGACTTTTATTCTTAGAAATACAAGTACAAATATAATGCGTATCTGAATCTACAATGCACTTCCTAGTAACGATACTGCGCAGTGCCCCATACTTTCAAGACAACATTGTTGCACTATCGTTACATTAAACATAAGTATAATCTTAAGATTGTACTATTAACAGTTGCCTATTGACTAGCCGAGCAAGACCGACTAGTCAAACTGTACTTAGTATGGTTTTCAGACCATCTATATAATAAGAATGACATACTATGTTAAGTTTGCGACACGATGACATAAATGTTAACTTTAGGAGGGATATACAAGACTCTTAGCTTATAATATATACGTTTGCCTCTTTAAAGTTGTATTTTACAATAATAAAAAATAAACGCGTTTTAGATAACAAAAGAGACAAGATACATTACGAGAACAGTTTTTTTTTTATTTATAATCTCTTAATGTTTAATTCAAAAGGAATAATTACTACGTAAATAAATTACGCGAATACTATTTCATTGAGTAAATACGGTAATCAGCTTATAAATTAGAGGTTGCTGAACTTTCATTCATTCTAACAAATAGGAAAAAACCTCGGTTTTGCAGTGACGTTACGACATAAATTTTTAATCATTCGTTATATGTCAATAAACTACGCTCGCATTTCAAATTGAATTATTTATGCGGAGTCCAATGGTTGGTTTTAAATGATTCATTATATGAAACATTGCGTAAATCCCATCGCTTGCGAAAAATGAAACGAATTGTTTTGAATCATATCCTGTAGAAAAAATAAAAGTTAAATTCGATAATTATATCAAAAAGTTAAATGAATTTAAATATATATATATATATATATATTATGTTTCAAACAAAATCTGGCAAGCACGAAATCATTCGAATATCTTTTCACTTTAAAATAACTTAATTTTTTAGTCAAAACAATACCGTCATTTCAGGTTTTATAAGAGGTTAAGAAACAAATATATTTAAGCTTTTACATACATGACGTAAATTAAAAAAAAAAAAACCTTTGGAATAAAACCTTGAGCCCAGCGTTAAATGTATTCATAAATAAATTATACATAACAATAAACAGCAATAATAATATTATTATAGTATTTGATACTATACGAGTATATCGAGTAAATACACGATATTATTTTATGTACAATAAAACATATTAAATCACATGTTAATACATTATTACGATCCAATTGCTATCACATATAACAGCCTTATATAAATAATTGTTTAGAATTTTCAATATAGCTTTATCGTTTGTTACGTGAGCACCGTATTATTTTTGTTTTGTATTATTTTATTGTATTATATACAATTACATCACATATCAAGTGACAGTCATTTAGATAAAATACTAAATTCAGACATTTCGCCTTAACATAGTTTGTCCAAATAAAAATAATTTGAGATAAGACATTTATTTTTAAATAAAAAATGATTTACGGTCGATTTAAACTATATTACTCAAATCGATAGCAGATAATTAATTGGACCACAACGTTTTATAATTGAATCATAAGAACTATTAGTGCTGTTTGAAGATTATTTTTGCGTGAAATACTCAGAGCAAGTTTTAGTTGAGTTGAGAAAGTTTCAAAGAAAAGATGATTTTTTTCCAACATAGTTCTTATCTCGATGCGCGATATGGCTATAACACCACCGACGACGCTCTTGGAGCTTATCCGCTACGTCACGAACCCCTTCGTAACGCCCATCAGATTCATTGACGATGCACAGTCGCCAGCTGCCTGGGCTTGAACCCTCAGTTATCGGTTAAGATATACACGCATTTACCACTGGGCCATCTCAGCTCTAAGCCTAAAACTTAGTTATTATGAGTGTTTATAGCTTAAAAAATATATATGTTTTTATAATTTACATAAAGTATTTTTTTTAGCATTAGCAGCCCGTAAATGTCCCACTGCTGGGATAAAGGCCTCCTCTCCCTTTGAGGAGAAGGTTTGGAGCATATTCCACCACGCTGCTCCAATGCGGGTTGGCGGAATACACATGTGGCAGAATTTCGTTGAAATTAGACACATGAAGGTTTCCTCACGATGTTTTCCTTCACCGCCCAGCACGAGATGAATTATAAACACAAATTAAGCACATGAAATTTCAGTGGTGCCTGCCTGGGTTTGAACCCGAAATCATCGGTTAAGATGCACGCGTTCTAACCACTGGGCCATCTCGGCTCATAAAGTATATTTTCCGTTATATGTTAATCCAAATAATTGATAAGGTACGTTCTGTGAGACAACGAGTCAACGTGATAAAAATCGATGGCATCGGTGAATAAAATTAGTAAAATTTTCTACAAAAAGGACTAAGCACGCAATCAAGTTAGCTTTCTCGATACCGATTTCTTGCGTCATTTTATGATTTTCTACTTGCGAAAACTTTAAATTAAATTGTATTATCTTAATAAATAAGGCATATTACTCAACTCAGGATTAAGATTTTAGTATAATTAGTTGATAGCAATAGTATTAGATGATAAATGATATATCACTTGGTGGTAGGGCTTTGTGCAAGCCCGTCTGGGTAGGTACCACCCACTCATCAGATATTCTACCGCAAAATAACAGTACTCTGTATTGTTGTGTTTCGGTTAGAAGGGTGAGTGAGCCAGTGTAATCACAGGCACAAGGGACATAACATCTTAGTTGCCAAGGTTGGTGGCGCATAGGTGATGTAAGGAATGATTAATATTTCTTACAGCGCCTTTGTCTATGGGCGGTGGTGATCACTTACCATCAGGTGGCACATATGCTCGTCCGCCAATCAATGCCAAAAAAATAATAATAATTGTACATATTTCATTATGTAATTTCATACGATTTCAACAGAATAGCAACTACTAAATTATTTGCTGGTTCATCTCGGTTGAATCTACATTCCAAACCAATAGAATGGATGCAAACATCCATTCTATAAATGAGCATTCAGAATTGCTTCTAAGTGCTTACTTCAAAGCAAATTTTGTTTTTATTTTATATTGTGAAGATCAAAGAAGAATGACAAAAAATTAACGATTACTTAAAATACTAAATAATCCTACTCACTTTCTAGTCTGAAATATTAAATTAACAGTAACGATTTTTTTCATATTGACTATTTACTGCGTAACATTTGTTACGAAGTGTCAAGATTGAATTTTTTTTTAATATTATAAATAAGTACTCTGAATTTTGAAATTACAGCTGCGTGACAATGTTTCTGTATATCTTTGATAAAAACCAGGTGCAACTTGTAAAACAGAATACCTTTAGATCGACGGAATCTCATCACAAACATAACAAACACGTAACATATATTATCATTAGGCAGTGTACAGGTACAATGTGGTGAATAACCTACTCTAATTACAGTACTTGGACTAGAGTACTCTCAAACAACAGAAATTACTGCTCTACCTCGTGCACAAATAGGTTTTTAAGGGTATTTTATTTGTATCATATATCATATGCAGGTACGGGATGCAGTGTCGTGGATGACAGCGACAATTTTCGTGAGCGATCTGCGGCGGGGAACTCCAGGCAGGGGTGCTTACGGAAGTGTACTCGGTTTCTCGGCAGAAGCAAGTGCGGACGGCGACGGCTCAGTCCGCTTCGCTCACCTACTGGATTCAGATTCGCAGGTGGAGTATTCACGAATACTTAGACATCTTGTACGCGCGAGAATGAGTGACTCATTAGCATAAGAATGCACGCTGATAATATTATTTGAGGCGGAGGGGCGCGCCTTTGTTAGTGAATAGATACTATACCTACAGATGAATAGAACGCTTGGTTCTTTACTGTATTAAACCATTGCTCATATCTATAACTCACTCAGTATTTAAACCAGATTAATCTAACCATCGAACCAGATCTAATGTGCCCGTGTAATGTTGATACATTAATTAGTAAATAATTACACGTTGCCATTGTCAATTTTAAGCTTAGATTTGAATTTCGAGTCTATGATAGAGGGGAAAATTTTGATTAATAATTAATCTACATTTTTAAACAATTGAATATCAAGGCGGAACTATATTTATCTAACACTAGAAAGATACAATAACATATATAAAGAGGATTACTAAACATAAACTACGCAAAAATAAATCGCCTGAAGAAAAAAAACTGTTTTATTTTAATGACTACAATCACGAATAAAACGTAATATTTGTAAATTATACGTTGTATAAATAAAGCGAACGAATACAATAGTAGTACGATTGGAATGAATCAAATTATCAGCTTTATCAACAAGGTGACCCGGCTTAAATGCCATCCAAATTATCTATAAGGTGCCCCCTGTTTTTTTAATGACTGATTTGAATCATGCTATCCATTCATTGGCTGCATTTTTGCTTTAATATGTTTAGCGTTCGTATCAATAACATTTTGATATCATCATCTACGCGTGATTTCTTACGCTCTGCAAGATTTGTATATTTTAAATGAAATATCCTTATAAAATCTATATTCAAATATATATAAATATATTTTATTCTGGTTTTGACTGTTTTATTGGTTTCTGTAAGCTATGCTTATATATACTTTATTAATTTATATTTGGCTTATTTCTTATTGCAGGTACGTATTACAAATGTATTATTTCACATATTATGTGCAATATATCGCCTATGAATAATTTATATTATGTAATTTTAATCATCGAATTAAAATTTTATCCATATATAGATATTTTAATCATTTATTTATGATGACAAACTGTTGGTATAGATATTCATGAAAAAAAAACTTTGAGATAAGAAAAAACAGTTTCCTTTCGATATTATATTTAATTCAAAGATCAATAACACTCTGTAAAGAACTCGTCGTAGAGTCTAATTAAAATTTTTACTGTCATCAATTATAGTTATGTTAAAATTAAGACATACTAAAGACATGGGACAATATGTTGTGGAGATATGATGATTTGTAAAAAAAAATCTGTAAACAAAGCTGTTTGAAAAAACGTCCATAAAATATCTGCTTTTGAACACCCTTTATAGTATCGAATGTAAATATATCAAGATTTTATTACATTTTTAGAGCGTCATAAGTAAAGGAAATTAGGTTATCGCTACACTGGCGAATTGCGTCGTTAGATTCGAGATGACGTCACAGGTCATTAGAATCTGTGAAACTGTTGCAAAGTTGAATTTGCAGACGATAGATAAGCTTGATTTGATATATCAATTAACATGACATGTGATGAAATATACAAGCATGTACTTACAAATGAGGAGAGGTTTTTTTGTAATGCCTAACTGAAAAAATTACTAAGCCAATATACATAGAACTATAGAAGAAGCAGCGCCTTTCGAAAGAGATTTTAGTATATATAATATAATTAAATCTCTATTAGACTGCTAGCGAATTATGTACATGTTCTTATATCAAATTTTAAAGAATAACCTCCAAAAATCAGATAATTTTATGAAATACGGACACAATATATAATATAATAAGAGTATACAAGATTTTCATCCTTATTGAATATTTATGAACAATGAAGGTATATGAATTAAACCATTGTACTCTTTGTATGATTAACTGACGCTAATTGTTTTAAAATATACTAATCATACATCTAACAAATAATATTTAGGTCATTTTTAGTAATATTACAATTTTTTTTTTGATAAACGTACGTACTTGTTTAGTAGGTAATTCATTTGGCTCTAAATTACGATTGACAATGCTGCTTAACGCTTTCAGGCTACTAAGAACGACATACTATTATTGCAATTTAGGTAAACAGTCTGAATATTACACATTACTACTTGTTTTTATGACTAATGTAATATGCCATAGTAACTCATTTTTTAACGTTGTAATAATACTATTACAATTTAGAGTTACTATGACTACGAAGATACTTTCGTAGTCATAGTAACTCTAAAACCTACCCGGTTATAGAGTGCAAATTCGCCCGGGTAGGTATAACTCTCTCATCACATATCCTATCGAATGGGATATTTTTATAATACCTCATACAGTGCCAAAATGGATGACAAATAAAATAATCTAATTTATTTACAAATAGCGATCCGCCGGATGCAATTTATTAAGTAGTTATATTTATTTTATATCGTTTATTTATTAATTAGTAGACATAGTGTGTCACACACGAAAAATACGAACATTAATTAAATTGTGAAACATAGATCAAAATTTGTCCACAGCTGTTTGATTTCGATTTGGATAATTTTTACTGGCAAGGTTAAAATGGTATTGTTATAGCCGTTGTCTGACCATTCATTTCGTTTATATATTCCAAAGTATTCTTTTGTATAATATCGTGTGAAATATACCTTTAATCTATAATATGCTCAAAGTAACTAACATATCTGTATGAGAGTTAGTAATAATAATTATACTTAGAATAACCTATACTTGCTAACAGTATTTAAAACGGGATATTTACCATGTTTTTTTTTTTTTTTGTTTTTAAGAAATCCCGTTTTAAATGCTGTTAGTAATAAAAATAATTTTAATTTAAAACCTATACATACTTCTACACTTACTAAT
The DNA here is from genome assembly GCF_905147765.1 of Vanessa atalanta. Classification (NCBI taxonomy): domain Eukaryota; kingdom Metazoa; phylum Arthropoda; class Insecta; order Lepidoptera; family Nymphalidae; genus Vanessa; species Vanessa atalanta. The sequence continues at coordinate 8,180,093 of NC_061876.1, read as the reverse complement.
TTCTAAAATATTATAATAGTTATTATAAGTGTAACTTAGAAGACAGACACATGCCATCGCAAAGGTTTCCATAGGAATTTTTAAGAACTATAATTTTCTGTTACATTGTTTTGATGTTTCTTCCAAGGTTTAACCACCGTGTGCCATTTAAGCGTACAAACAGTTTTTTTTTTTGAAAAACACCTATTAGTGAAAACTGCTTTAAAATTCGTTGAATAGTTTAGAAGAGGTTAGATATACAGACAGAAATAAAAATATACTTTGTATATGTTGGGATAACAGACAAAAACAGGCTGTGTTAATCTTTTGGTATCATATCATGTAAATCGCTTAAAACATTCACAATTACTTTTTCAAAAATACATCTAAAGATTCTTAGTTATATTTCTCTAATATTTCAACAAACATTTTATCACGTGCGTCTTTTTATCAGTCTGTTGCTACAAATTCCTTTCTTCCTGTAGAACTATTCTGTTAAGGACAAAATCGTAACTCACCGAAGAACACGATTCGATACCGACTCCAGTAAGACTTAAATGATACACGCATCAAAATAGCGTATTGCCCCAAGTCGGTTTTCATGTTTTACATTTCACGCGTGAGATGCGAAGTGACTTCTAATAGAATAGCACTGCTGTTGCTATCTAGTCTCTAGATGCATGTCGAATTCTTTTTCGTTTCGAGATACCTTGCAATTTAAATGCGCAGACAGTTTGTTTTTCTAAAACACAAGACCATTTAAAAGATTTCATCACAATAGGTCGTAAATTTTGTTTTCAAATTCGTAGACGAGACGAATAATTTGGCAAAAAAATTCTTTGTAAGGACCAAGGCTACCATGGGACACTGGTCAATGAACCTTTATAAGAATTTATTAGCCGGTTGCAATAGAACTTTGTCACTAACATGTTGAATCAAATATATATTATTGTTAATAAAATTAATGCCTACTGTAATTTGGCTCATGTGGTATAATATATTAAATTACCATTTTTAGTAGAAAGTATGTAATTCACGCTTCAATAGAGTATATTTAATATGGATAAAAAAAAAGAAGCCCAGCTTATATTACCTATAAATTTTTATATGTTTAGAAATGCTATCAAAGCGTCGAAAATAGTGCCCAACAGTTGGCCACTAACTACCAGTAAACTACTATAAAATTCGAGTGTCAAAATTAGCTATCATGCACACCAAGATAATAAAGTTGACTAATTTTACATAATATATACCTACTACAAACTTTATCCGAAGCGCGCTGCATCTTCTAGTATAAGTTTATCTGAAGTAGTAGTCTTCTAGTAAGAGTTTTTTTTTCAGTTGGGTATTATTGAAAAAAAGTCACATTTATTGGATAGATAGAAATGTGTCTTCTGCCAATGAAGATAATGTTATTCTAACTTATTCTCGCCTTGACAGCCATTCTCAACGGAGACTAGCTAACTAAACAAGAAAGCACAAGTGAGTCCGCATAAATAGGAGAATTGTGCCCTACCCTGTAATACCCTTATTATCAAAATTCGATTGGACAGCAATTTTGCTGCCTTATAATTTAGTCACTAGACCATTGAGACTGCTAATCATCTTACATACAAGACAATCCACACTTTTCTTTGATAAATATCGCTGGTTGTCGAAAAATACAAAATAAAACACTCAAATTGCTTATCATTTATCATGAGCAGGAATCGAACCAGTTGTTTACACTCGTTTACTATATTCATTTATATAATATTTATTTTAATATATAAATCTATTAGGAATAAATACGATTGCGCAAGCAGCCATTCCGATTGGATATGCCTGCGTAATACTATTTTGCATAGCACAGTTCAACAACCCTTTGCTATATCACATAACTGTTTAGATTCCAAAACCATTATCATGTTTGCAGCTGCATCTTAATTTAATTATATAACTTACTAGTGCGTGTTAGAAATTTAAATGCCTTCGCAAGCATAATATGAGGACGACGGCCTCTGAACTTTAAAATATTAAAACACAAACGTGTTATCGAAATTAGAATTCTTAATGCAATAATTAATAATCATTTTCCTAAACGATAAAGTCCATAGTATTATTTCGTTCTATTGCGTGGTAAGTCAGTTCCAGGAATTTCGAGGCTCATAGTCCATAGTTTATTTTTTATTCCAAATCGTTTTATTTTATTTGTTAGTATTTAACAATCTAAAGTTGATTTAATGTTTATGCGCTTTGCTATCATTTATAAAAATTTTTGAAATTAGCACAGTCCAGCAAGACTTCAGCTGGGGAAAGAAAAAATTAAATTGGTGTTTTCACCGTTACGAGAAAGTCTAAGCCCCAAATTTACCCACATAAATCGTATTTGTCTATCTTGATGAAAAATCAAAAATTATCTAAAAAAAGTCTCAATGCTCCTCAAAAATTCAAGTTTCTATGTTTTTGTATTTCATTTTTGTTTACACTCTCTTATATAACAAGCGCATGCAGTAAGATCGTTGGCTACGTAACGTGAGCGACGTTTCAGGTTACGTTGTAATCCCGGGAAGGCATTACAGTTTCGACACGCCTCTGATCGGACGACCACTCGATTCCTTGTAACGATATTCGAAACCTCTGAACCAGCAGTTACATCGAAGTACTTATCGCTCTTTTATCTATAAATCATACATATAATCACACTCATATCGATGATACAACGCGTATAATATGAATTCCGTTGACAGAGGTTACATTATTAAAGATGTAAATATAAATCCGATAGAAACACTATTACTTCAATAAAAAATATGAATTTATTTGATATGAGATGACGTTTTTTTAAAGCTTTACATAGATAGTGTAATTGAATTGTATTAAAACATATAAAGATTCTACAATAAATTAAATTACATCAGTTGTTTACTACTTATAACTAAATACGACCGATAAGTATAAAAACTACAACGGTTATCTGGTCTTGCACTCGTGGATTTATCTGGTCCGTACCTAATTGTTTATAAATGAAGATAAATAATTATTGTATTACGTTATTTTCTTTAAGTGATCTTTATTGAAACTACAAAAAATTCCATATATAAAAATATGAAAAAAATTATCTACAAGTTTATGAGTTACGTACATTGAATAGGTCAGTTAATTGATGTAAATTCAGTTGCGTGTGTTTGACTAATGATCACGACTAACATATTATTAATGTTGTTATTAATTTTTCAGAGTAATTAATAAAGATAATAAAGGTATGAAAATATACACACAGGGCATGCGCTCATTGATTGCAGGGCCCGGTTTATCACAATGTTATCATCCCACGCTCGTTGAGGTAAAGCAAAAATGTGTCACCTACTTTTTGCATATTGAAGGTCACTGATAGCGATTTTTTTTCAGATTTTATGCCGATCGAATTCATATTATTACGATAGGGCACATGTCACGGACAAAGTGATAATTTTTGTCCGCGACATAATTTATAAATTATAACTAAAATAACCGATCGTAAAAATCTAATAATGTCAAACTTTTTTATTTAAGCCAAATTAGTATTATTTGACGATAATATAAATTTTTTATTATTACTTGCAAAATGTTTTTGTCCCGTGCCTAATCGATGTTTGAACTCAATATTAAAATTATGTCAATCTGCTAAATACAAATTAATGTTATATATTTTATGACTCACTGCAATTTTGAATCTCTTTGTATTCTTGCGAATTGCGTTAAAATGCGTATATTATTTGCAACGTAAACACTATATAATCTTGAGTCATTTAAATAAATCGGTAAGCGAAGACAAAATGCTTATGAGTTCAATTTTAAAGCTTAGTACACATTTATCTGACGATTACTTTTTCGGAAGATTATACCAAATTAAATTTTATAATATAAATATTCTATATATACCTACATTATAAAATCAAATTATATTTTTTATTTTAATAATATTTTTAAAATTATTTGCAGCACTTATGACATGCAATTACAAATATATATATACTTATGTTCTTTAACTAAGGATCGACTCTACAATGCCCAGAAAGATTTACTTACATCATGGTCACACAATAATATTAGCAATCTTAAAAGTTTTATTGTTGATTTTTAGCAGTATATAATTCTACATATGTATAAATATTTTAGAATACTAAATAAAATATAAATTTATAATTGTTTTTATAACGATTATCAGTTTAACAATGCTGGGCCTTCTTCATTCTAATGTCAAATTAATGATGGTAAAAAGAAAATATAAAGTGTTTAACAGCCGCTTAGAAATAGTAGGCCGCATCCCTTATCCGATTTCAATACTGTATATGTGTATGTATGTATACAATCTTTTTCAAATATAGAATGTTAGTTCAATGTACATATGTACGTCGCTCCAAAGAAGAGCCTTAATAACTGCATCGCAGTTCAACACTAATTTTACGTGTAGTTTTATTGATTTTTATTTTATTGAATTACTAAGGTTATAATAAAAATAAACTATAGATTTTTTTATCTATGGGCATGGAAAACAGCTATATCCAGGCGAAGTTGTGAGATAATACTTATACGTATTTTATATACACGTGCCGTAAAACTCTTACCTCTTTGCAATGTTTGTTTTACCGCGTTCGACGCTTCGGCGCCGCTAACAAGTGATGATCAATTGCTTTTCGCAATCGAGATCACGTACAGACGAAGGAGTTCTGCTGTAACTAAGTGGGACACTCACGCTTTTTGACTAATTTCACTTTTTATTGTAAGCAACGCACTATTTAACGTGACGACGGCTCAGTGATCGATCGTTATTGCTTACATTAATATTATTGATATTATTTTTTTTAAACAAAATAGTGTACAGAGAAATCGCTGTATGGCATTTTTTTTCGGTTTATTCGTCACAATATAATAAATAATAGGCCTAGAAAATTTATATTTATAATAAAGATTGTTATTTATATTATTGAACGTAAATACGTCACACGATGGCAAATGGCCACTCTCTATCCATGGATATTAAATCTATAAGAAACATTTAATCATTTGCCAACTATGGGAGCTAAGATGTTATGACCCTTGTGCGACTACACTGCGTATACACCATTGAAACCGGAACTCACAATCAGTCGAACAAAGTATGCCACATCTTACTAATAACCGTAAATCTTACTAATTTATTTGAATAATAAAATTTACTTTAAAAAATTGTACTTGAAGGTAGTCGGTCAAGATATAAAATAAATCACATTTCTGAAAGTACATGCACCGCGAAAACGGCATGCCAATAGGAACTTAACTTCGCACAAAAAGCAATGCTACGGCTTTTTATAGCGACACTTTTGTTATTCACTCGGCAGAAGCCATTACACCTAGCTGCGAATGCCATTTTTTATATGTTTTCATATATTTATAGTTAGCCTAAAGGTTGACTGGCTGAAAATGTCACTTAATAATTCTTCTACCTTTTGCTTCGTATGATCGAACAAACAATAAATATATACAAATAATAAATATATAATAAATGATTACTATAATTAAACATGCTTTTAAAATTTACAAATACATAAATGCATAGTGTATTTAATGTAATGAATAATCAGGGATTTTACCTAAGACATTATATGTATTCTAAATCGCTTCTGCACTTGATCTGCTTTAAAAATACATTAAATATTTATGTCAAGGCGTCATTAAACGAGGATAAGCGAAGTATACACACATGTTGACGTCCGCGGAATACAATAACCTAACACCGGAACACAAGACCATTGACCTAAGGAGAAAATAATTTAAAAATATTTAAGATAGAAAACAGATAATCAAATATTACAAAATTAAGTTCAGAATTCACAGATACATACTCGTATATAATTGCACAATTTTTTTTTTAGATATTTTTATTAATTGCAAAACAATTTCCTTTTATCAACGTCTTAGTATTTTATCTATAAAAATGAATGCTTTTTTTCGTTCATACTCTGTATGCGGCCGCGCGTCATTCGTTGAGTTTGTAACTTAGTACCGTTGTTGGCACACGCGTGAAGGTTTCTGGCATAATACCATCAATGTTCAATAGGTGGCGCGTGAGCCGTATTTGATAAAAAAAATATATAAGCTGTTTATTATGTATCATATATTATGTCAAACACGAATCAAGTTTTCCACGTATATTTATAAATCTTACAAAAGTTTTAACTTACTTCATTTTGTGTTTTTAATTGTGGTTTAAAAAATATTAAACATATAAGCTTTGATAAACCTCGGATAAATATCGGGAAAATTCTAGGAAGAAGAACAAGCCGTTGAGATAATTGAGCAAGTGGGCCCTGGACTCACGCGACTGTCATTAAAATTGACAGCTTACGATAACATTGACCAGCTGCGTACGTTAAACGTAAGGTTGCTATCACATTGCTGTAAGCAAACATAGAAAGCGCTTAAGGTTTGTATGGACGCCACGTCTACTTTTTTGATTGCTCTCTCAGCGTAGCGTACTTATGACACGTGTATGTTGAAATCGTAATAGAAATTCTACTAAGATATAAGATTATTTTAAGTAATCTAATGGTTAACTTACACATTATAAACATTAGTTAATTATACATAAAATAAATTAACTCGTTACAAAATTATAAACATATTTAAATTAAATTAAAATATATCAAATTATAACCTTTGCTACTAAACATTAACTATAATATAAAAATTATTTTAACTAGACTATTCTATTTCTATAAATGGTGTTATTGAAGTATATCGGCATTGTATAACTTCTAAAGGCTTTCTAGGCCACAGAGGTGAAAGCAGGAAAATTGTGACTTGTGCATACTAGACCTTTAATGTAAAATATTAATTTAAAAAATAAAAAGTAAGCATTGAATTAATTTAAAATTTTACTAAAACCTTATTGTTGAGTATGTGTTAACTTCATGTGTTCACTAGGTTTAATTTTTGTATCAGCATTAAAACCTACAGTGCATTCGATTAAGAAATCAAACTTAAAGTTTGCATGAATTTTGTCAATACTGTACAGTATAAGTCATTATGGTATATTTATATACTACTTAATCTTAAATCTTCAGATATTATCCTGGATTTATCTTAATATATACATATATCGATTTGCATAGCATCAACTCACAACCATCTAAAGATTAATGTCACGCCTGATGTTTGATTTTTATAAGACTCAATATTTATCAGAATAATAAATTTTTCAGTAACTTCATCATTATTTACTATCTCTGTGAATACAGCAGAGTGCTGTAAAACCAAAAAAATGATTTTATTTATTTTTTGACGAAACCGTCTCTCAAGACATTTGTGAATAGAATATGCACACGCCCTAATTGATAGTGTACCTACGACGGAGTACAATGATAGATCGAAAGGGACGGTCGTTGCTCCTTTGGCCGAGTACTAGCCGGCTACGTGATCACTGAACTTAATCTAGTTATGTCGAAAATCATAATAAACCACATATTACTGCGATGATTTTATCGCGTTACTGCGCTTTACAAATAAACGTTTAAACAGTTTTATTTATTTATCGTGCAAATAATACAGATTGTTATATATTATTTTGCAAACATTGATATAACGCGCATATCATTAATATTAATATATTCAAATAAAGGATCGAAATGAGGTGTTTATATTATCATTATCCTAATTTAGAATTTTTATTTGACATCAGAAAAATAGGATTTATAAATGTTTTAAACACTTTAATAATAAGTCTAATAAATTTAAACATAGTTTGGGAAGTCACTGGTCTCTAAATTGCGGAATATCCCATAGTTTAGAGCTACAGGGCCTCTTTGATGCACGTAATTTGAAGTATGAACAATAAATATATTTGATTTGATTTTGATTTGACTGTTATAAAATACAATATTCCGATTATATAACGATATAACGTCGTATTCATGGAGATACTATCAATGAATTTGGTTTTTCGATAAATAATTATTTTAAGACCATTAAAAAATTAAATTAAATCATGCGATAATTAATAAATCCACAATTAATAAATAATTTAACATTAACTCATAACTTTAAAAAATTATCTCAAATATTAAGAATATTATTAATACGTGCATAAATAAGTGTTAATTATATAATAATGCTACTTAATTAACTTAAATATTAGTAATTTTAAGCTTTATTTAAATCTTATCCCATCTTATTAACAATCAATAATAATAGCTAAGTAGCTATTATTATTGATTGTTAATAAGATGGGATAAGATTTTCTGGCTAAGTAGCCAGAAACGAATGATCAATCATTTATGAAAAAAAACTCTTAAATTCTTGTATACGAATATTTTTTCTTTTTAATCAGAAATCTTTGCATATCTTTCAAAGGTTAGTCTAATTTTTTTGTTTTATTAATTCTATATATTGAGCCGTAAACCTGTTTTAAATTGTAGTTGTACACTTGTACGTACCTGCTACGTTCTTTTACCATTTTATACAATTCAACATTCTTCGATTCGGCTGTATTATTTTAAATATATTAAATATATGAAGCAATCGCTTCTACTTCTATCAACTGAGTGAATTTTTATGTATTTATTTTAAAGTATGGAACAATGTTTTTTTTTAATGAAAACATTTACATTTCATATCACCCATAAATAAAAAAATACTAAATAAAGATAAATAATTTATAATTGCCTTGAAACGTTCGATATAACCTTAATTTAGTTAAAGATTATATTGCTTTTTTTCTAATTTATATTAGACGTGACGTTATCGTTTAAATTTAACCTTTAAATACAACACTGAAGATTAATCATAGATTACCTAAAATGTTTCTTATATATTTATTGATAAATGTTTTTTTAATTACAACTCAGTTATTGTGATAAAATTTTGTCGAAAAGTCATAAATTAATTTATAATTTATATTTATATCATGCACAAATGACTAAATCAGATAAATATAAATTTTGTACGCGATATTTTTCGCTTAGAGGTCGAACCGCGTAGAACTTCGCCCAAGGCTTTTTAGCGTGAGTCGACGACCCGCCATCACCTTGTTTCGCACCAACTTACGCAATTCGTTAATCTTATCATCTGCATGCACACCCGAGCGACCTCGATGGCCCCTCTCACCCCTCGCCAAATTTGACGCCTGCTTATAACTTTAGATCAATTCTGACTTGCGCTCGCATCATTGTAGAATCTCGCTGAAGTTTTATATTTTTATGACAGTAATATAAAAAAAAATATAAGTCTTATGTTATATCAAGTTTAAAATTATAAACTAATGAAAAAGCATTTCTACTATATCTGAAATCAAAAGTACGTCTACGGCATGAGTGCTACGCATTTCGTAGCAGACCGGCCATCGGAAAAGCCGCGGAGAGAGGAGTGCCGGTGGGACGAACCTGCGCGCGCGCCACCCGCGCGTATTTATTCGCAAGGCCACGCCAGCGCCGCGCCAGTGCGCAGACAACAGTCGCACGCGGTATACGATTATAGTGTTCAGGACACCGCACCGTCGCGATTAATACTCCGCGCACTAATGTTATGCTTAGTTGATTATAAATAAATAAAAAATAATTTGTTTCACAATGATAACAATGCTGTCAAACTCTAAACTGTTGTGGGGTCTGTGGCAAGTGGTGAGCTACTGTTCTTCGCGTACAACATTGCCGCTGTTGCTGACCGTTGGCGCAACATTTTTGGCGATGCGACTAATAAATTTAGTGCGTGAAATCCGTAAATTGCCGCCCGGACCATGGAGTCCACCCGTCGTCGGTTACCTGCCTTTCCTTGGAGTTCGTCATAAAACATTTTTGGAGCTTGCTAGAAACTATGGTGCACTGTTCTCCACTCGGCTCGGAAACCAGCTTATGGTTGTGTTGAGTGATTACAAGTTAATTAGAGAAGCATTCCGGCGAGAGGAGTTCACCGGTCGCCCTAGCACTCCATTGATGCACATATTGGACGGATTAGGTAAATTTCTATTTTTATTAAAATGTTTAGAAAAGCAGATGAGCAAAATGGGCTACCGATAGCCTGATAATTAGCAGTCACTTCATCTATAGACCCTGTATAAGATATAAATCATTTATTTCACCATCAATTTGTCACCAACCATGTGATCTAAAAAGTTATTTTTCTTGTGCTTGTTGTGTGGCTCACAAACTGTTCAAACCGGAACAAAAAAAAAAAAAAAATTTTTGAATGTAGAGTAATTATTCAGTGGTTGATACTCACTTGAGACTTAGCTCTCCCACTGATACTGATAACTTATGGCAATATAATATTATTAAAAATAAAAATGGACCTGCCCTTCAAATAGTGGAAAATGATATCAAATCATTTAAAAAAATATTTTTAACATAAAATTATCATAAATGTACGTTTTTGTAATTTGTGTAACTCTAATTTTATATGGTATTATAAGCACATGCGCATAGGGACGTCCCGTTAGCCCGCCCGCAGCCGTAAGGCACCGCCCACATATGTTTCTCACTTCCTCCCTATGTACAGGTATCATCAATAGCGAGGGCCGCCTCTGGAAAAGTCAACGTCGATTCTTACACGAAAAACTGCGTGAGTTTGGCATGACTTACATGGGCAATGGCAAAAAAATTATGGAAGCTAGAATTAAGGTAGGTAGTGAAATAAAATCAAATAAAATCAAATTTGTGTCGTTACTAGTTTTGATATACTAACAAAATCTTTTTATCATCAGAATGAAGTTAATGATCTAATAGCGAACCTACAACGTGCAGACGGCGAGCCTCTAGATGCAAACCCGCTACTGGCTCTGGGCATATCTAATGTGATCTGCGGTATTACTATGTCAGTTCGCTTTAGCCACGGAGATGCGCGCTTTGCAAGACTTAATCATTTAATTGAAGAAGGCATGAGACTGTTCGGAGAAATTCACTATGGAGAATATATCCCATTGTATAATGTAAGGATTTTTTTTTTAAATAATTATTGATAAATTAGCTTTATTTTTTGTTTAACCTTAAATCTATAATGTTCCCAAATTCTTACAGTATCTTCCCGGTAAAGCTTTAATTCAAGAAAAGGTAGCTAAAAACCGCGAAGAAATGTTTGCTTTTTATCAAACTTTGATTGATGAACATCGCAGTACTCTTGATGTCAATAATGTCAGAGATCTTATTGATGTTTATTTAGTTGAAATAGAAAAAGCTAAAACTGAAGGAAAAGAAGGCGAATTATTCGAGGGAAGAGATAATGGTAAGTGTCTGATTTCCAATGATTTATTTTTTTCCTCTTAAAAATAAACTATGTTACGAAGAAAATATTTCTTTGCAGAATTACAACTTAAACAAATTCTTGGGGATCTGTTTTCTGCGGGCATGGAAACAATTAAATCATCGTTACTGTGGATGATTGTTTTTATGCTGAGAAACCCTGATGTAAAGAGGCGTGTTCAAGAAGAACTAGACTCAGTCATCGGTCGCGAGCGATTGCCTACTATCGAAGACATGCCCAACCTTCCTTACACAGAAACAACCATACTTGAGACATTACGAATGTCGAGTATTGTCCCTCTGGCAACGACACATTCGCCTACAAAGTGAGTAATAAAAAATGTTTTTAATTTATTTTTAAATTTCCGTTCATATTTAGATATAACACCTATCAAAATAGAAAAAAAAAAACTAACGACTAATATTTTTTACAGAGATGTTCATCTTAATGGCTACAGAATTCCAGCGGGTTCCCAGGTCGTGCCTCTTATTAACTGCGTTCACATGGACCCTAACTTATGGGACGAACCGAACAAGTTTAACCCAAGCAGGTTCATAGATGAGAGCGGAAAAATTAAGCGGCCTGAATTTTTCATGCCTTTTGGAGTTGGACGACGAATGTGTTTGGGTGATGTTTTAGCTCGTATGGAAATGTTTATGTTCTTCGCGAGTATGATGCATCAGTTCGATGTACAAACAGAGGATGGTGCTGCGCCACCGTCCCTCGAAGGTACTGTCGGTGCGACGATCGCCCCGGAAAACTTCCGCGTAAAGTTCGTACCACGCGCACCACCCGCTCCACCCGCCGTAGTCCTGCACGACCACCCGCACTTACGCCATGTCGGCGCGCACTAAGCGCATCGCTTACATTGCCACAATATACCCACCAGTATTCCATGATCACTCGTTTTAGAGCGCATCGATGACAAATTAATTTAGTTATTAGTAAGTAACGATATCGCTACGGCGAATATCGAGGCTGTGCATAAAGTGTTCAATAAAATATTAAACCGAACTTTAACTTTAGGTCTACTGAAATTCCCATCGTTGAGATTGTAAATTGTTATCTTATAACTTCAGTATTATGTATAGATTTTCGATCTATGAGATCGTTGTGAATCATATACATCGAATGAAGCAGTTTCGTATTAAAATGTAGTTAGTTCACTGACATCTTAAGCTCTAGTTTCCTATACCAAAATATATGTATATTGTAAAACGTTATTTATTCGTAGGTACCACTTGCGAGTGTTTTCTGTTGAGTGTGATCTCATGTGTGAGTAAAGTAGTATTTCTTTAAGGTATGTAAGTGTTCATTTTTACATTTCTAGTTAAATATGTACCTATCATGAGTAATATACTAAGTAACATTCCATGGTAGAGTAGAAACCAGCAACTAGTCTAAGAGCGGTAACGTTTGTCGCTATAGGTATATTCTTAAATTACATAACTTAATGACAATTGAAATAGTGTTTTTTATATATTTCAAAAGACATGTTAGCAACAAAGTTGCCTTTCATAAAATAAAGACGATGGATTGTACCATCTATGACCCTCGCTTTGTAAATATTGCATTATTTTTAATGGATTACAAATTGTATTTTAAAATAAACAATAATAATTTCTTAAATACATTACTTTTATTTATCATAACAAATCATTTATCATCGTCATGCCTCTTCTTCCCATCATATACAAATAAAACATATGTATTTATTTAAAAAGTAAAAATTATAATCTTAATAAACCCAAAGTAAAGTGCCATTACAATATTTTTACTAACTACAAATAATGGAAATATGGCAAGATGATAAAATCTATATAATATTAGGAACTTTTAAATGGCTTCACAAACGAATAAGGTATGGGGAGCTGATAGAGTGACACCAACAGTTCCCTGCATTTCTTCATCCGTCGGAGGATCAGAGGCTAATTTGATACGAAATGAACGCAAGAGGCGCGCTATCAATCCAGCAGATAGCATACGAGAGAGTTCATCCCCAGGACACATTCTTTTACCTATAACCAAAATTAGATAAAGCTTATATTAAAGTTTTTTTTTAAATTAATTCTGAAAGAATTAGAATGTTCAAGATAAAGCTTTCACTTATTTTTATAATAAGTACCTTGTTTACTTATACTAAGTATATAAAATAGTGCACCGTTTTTAACAACCCTATAAGAATAATGTTAGCACTTGGCGACATTATAAAATATTACCAGTTTGAAAAGGTATAAATTCTGGAGGCTTCAGTAAATTTCCATCAACATCAATCCATCGGCTCGGCTTAAAATCATTGGGATTATCCCAAACATTAGGGTCCATATGAATAGCCCACTGAAGTGGAACCACCATTGCACCTTTTGGAATTCGATAATTTCCTAAATACGTATCCTGAAAAATAAGTTTGTAGGTTTTTTTTACTAAATAAACAATGCGTAGTTACATACAAGCAAATCATGAGGTAAGCCCTAAATAAGGTTATAATCGTCGTTGCAAACATTTTAGGTTAAACAGTGAGTTACTCTAGCAAGATTTGACAATTAACAGTAAAAAGGAACTCCCGTGCTTCAGAAACCAGGTAAAGCCATTAACACTTGTACCTGATTATTCTCTGCTTTTGCGTACACCTAATTATTATCATACATTTGTTTGCTATGTTATCACCTGCACACTTAACAAATTTCCGTTCAGGATAGTCACTTTGACGGAAATCAGAGGATCTCAGAGACTTAGTGATTACTTACTTGTAAGCATCCATGAGGAATACCCACGGGTACAATGGATCGTATGCGTTGGGTTTCGCAAATTGTAGCCATAAGATAAGGTAATTTCGAGCAATCCACCTGACATTCTTCCGGATATACTGAGAAAATTTCTTTGCGAACGCAATCCTAGTAAAAACAAATATATTTTATTTACTACCTTTAACAGACATTATTTTATATAAAAAGCAAGACTACATACTTGTTCATCTTGATACAATGCCATATATAATAAATACCACGAAAGCGTGGTTGAAGTTGTATCAAGACCAGCTCCAAACATATCAGCTAAAAGATAATGCAGCTGTTCGTCAGTCATAAAAATTGCACTTTCATCGCCCTTTTCATACCTTCCCTTTTGTTCTACCAAAAAGTTATCTAAAATGCATTCCTCCTCAGAAGCTATAAGCACTTTTGGGTCAAAATAGTGAGTCTCAGTATTAGAAGCATGTTTACTGTATTTGACACATTTGATAAAACCCTCGGGATGTTCGTTAAATAAATCAGCATGTTCTGCATATTCAGCTTTTTTAGGCATCTCCAAGCCTAGCATTTGTCGGCGCCTAGATATAATACTAGCATAGAGTCTGTGCGTTTGCGCTTGACCACGAACTAATACTTCAATAGTTTTCTGAACAGATGGATATATTAACCTGTAAAATATTTCACATGGTGAAATTCAAATTTAGAGTTCCATTGATTCTGAAATTGTATGCGAAAAAATATTTACCGAACGAATGGCAAAAAGTTAACAACACCAGCCACGCCCATTTCGTGACATCCCTCTTCTTGTATTTTTCTAAACCAACACCAAGTTTTATCATCTACCGGGAATTTAAATCCAAATATAATATCATTGATAACGTTCCCAAGCGAATGTGTGATCATATTAGATAGATCAACCGTGGATCCAGAAGTTTCTTTGACATTCTAAAATAACAATATTATTTAAATAAAAAGTCACTTTACTATTCTAAACAAATGTATATTAAATGCAAAAAGGAATCAAATGTTATGAATGGTGAACAGCGCCTCCCGAGCGCTTAACAAAAAACATAACTCGTGTTTTTTGCTCGAATCTCGGTAACATTTGTCAGTGCCATTAAAAGGTCACTTTCAAGAATTAATGACGGTTTTTGTTACCTATAAAAATATTAACTTTTAGGGTTCTGTTGGATTTTAACGGAGAGTGAATTATGTAACTCTCTCGATAAGACTATAAATTTTAACTTTAGGTACAACGAAGATTGGACAAAATTTTTGGAGTATATTTTGGAATATTAATTGGTTTTATTAATCTGTGACTGTTATATAAAATTAGAGTATAACACAATACTTTTGTAATGCTATTTTGTTCTATTAGGATACAATACCGATACTGAACCCTCAACACCGAAGTCTTACTAGTGCTTGGCAGGTTTCGTTTTTACATGAATTAAACCTTCAAAGGAAATAAGTATTTGAACGAATGATGCAGAATTTATTATGTACTAGTTTCAACCGTGGTTTCACCTTCAAATATTTTAATCAACAATGAATGACCGTTAGTACAATTTTTTATCAGTCACAAAACAACAGGTAGTTTCTGAAGAATACTGCCGAGGCTTCGGTTATCATCATCAATAAAAGTTGTACAGGTCTGGCTAAACTATATACTTTATTTTATTCTGTACTTTCAATTTATTAAAAACAAAAATATATATCATATCGTAAATTTGAAATAGTTGTCAACACTAAAATAAAGATAATTAGTTTGTAGTGATTATATAGAAAAATATAAAAAATATATTTGAAAGTGACCACTAACCATTAAATGGTTACTGCTATGTGCTCGTCTAATATAAATAAATAAATAAAATAAGATACTTGTATTAGATCATGAACTCCAGATGCAATCCGCGTTTCCAGTTTCTCACGAGCCATACTGTGTTTGCTCATTCCAAAACTCTTAAGCCAAGTTGTTATCAGTTTCCTTTGATCCTTCCAAAGAGCTCCTTCAGCACAAATAATTCCTGTCAACACATTTTTATAAAACTTTACTTCTTAGTTAAATCACTTTTTTATTAATGCAAGAAAAATATGTACAGCGTTACCGTTTCCTTTCATAATCCCATGCGTTAAATATAATGGCGCGCGGCCAGAGAACACATCTTTGGAAAAGGCTTCTCTTATTAATTTATGATCAGAAATTACAACGGCATAGACGTTGCCCATTTGTATTCCATACACTGAACCATACTGCTTAGCCAGATTAGTAAGAGTTAAATGTGGTTGTTTACGGTCTAAGAAAGGCAAGTATCCGACGATCGGAAGACCCCAGGGCCCAGGTGGTAGATTTTTCCATTGGCTTATCTTCTTAAATATCCAAAACCCCAGTACGAATGTACCAAGCCACAAGAAAATATAATCCATTCCTAAAATAAACAATGTTTTTAAATTCAATATTTAATACGAAGACAATTGTACACAATATAAAAAAAATCTAATAAAAAAAATCATTAACAGTATTTTAATCTTAATTGTCTTGAATCAAATATTCGTTCTCATGTATCTGAATTTTTTGAATAATTTACGAAACAGTTAATTAATAATGCCTAAAAGGACGATGACGCTGTTAAAAATAATAATTTATTAAGAAAACTGATACTACACTTTGATAAATAAAGTTAAAAATATACAAAAAAAAACGTTTAATATTCTCTCGACTGACGCTCGATTGACATCAATAAAAATTAACTAAAAATATAATTAAAGTTTATATTATTTTACAGTATTTGACAGTCATTGTGATTTGACTACGCTATCCATTTGCGATTAATTAGTAAACAAATTTATATATATATGATTACATGTTACATAACATGTAATCTTTGTCATCGCCAAATAACAATTAAGGTATATATTTCTTATGCCGTATCTGAGACTGTGCATTCATTCAATCGACATAACGTAACGCCGCTTATTTAATTAATATTAAAGCAAAACATAATTATATATAGGTACTCAATTTGATTTATAAGTATTCTAATAAACAAATAAAGCGTTATTCGATTTCACAGTTCATTATTTTTTTATTAAATACATTATTAAGTCTTAAACGTGGTACGTTTCTTTTTTATTATTAACGATATAAATTAGTAGTTAGCGAATAGTATATATACTGGCATATTCTCGGTATTGTTACGGAAATCTCAATACAAAACTGCGAAGACAAGAATAAAATCATTTCTTTTTCAATTTTTAAATTTAATGTACACGGAACGACCGTTAAGACATTATATAGTTATGACAAATAAAACGAATAAAATATATCTAACTTGACTAAATTAACATCAAAAAACCTTTTTATAAGGACATCTGATACAATCGAAACGTATCAAATTTTATCAACATTCGTATCAACAGTTCGATAACATTTGATCTATGCAATCTTCAATGTCATTAAACGTAACCTTTCAAATCTTGTTCGCGAGGAACAGTACTGCCAACTTAAAGTAATCAGCTCGCACGTGAACATGACGCATAGTTTGGTATGCATTCTATAAATATACTATCGGCTTTATAAACATGGAGTAAAGTTGTTCGTTAAATACATAAATAGACTAACCTTACTTCTCAGCTATATTTAATGGGTGTTCTTGACAAGATGATGTCACAGAATGGACAGGACTGGACTACTGATACAACACAATTATCTACAAACTCCACTGGTCACGTGGCTTGACGACTATCGACTGAATATGTGTCCAAGCGTTACACAAACGAAAAATATTTGGTATTCAATTGAAATGATATCAGATATTAAAATATATGTAAAAGCTTTCGAGAATGTTCACTTAGTTTGAAATTCTGTATTTGAAAAACTTCAGGTAGATACCGTTTGAATGTTGAATACTGTATAGAGGATATATTGATTATAAACGACGACCTTTCATCGGTGATGATTGTAATATCAATTGAGTCTAACTGAATATTTCGTGCATATCATTTCATTAAGGCTAGGGTATTTTTATACGGTAAATTTGTCTAGGACGCATAAACTAATGTATAAAATTTTAAAATATTATTGAAATTAAATAGATTATAAAATTCGTAACACTTGTAATTAAATACAGATATATTTTTCACAATACGTCGAGTATCTCGCATTACAACAACGATCATATAACGTCTTGTTCACTCTTTAGTGGAATATAATAATTTATACAAAATAAACATTGTCTTTGAAATATTTTACTTAAAATAAATTCAAGTCGCATATGACGTTTTATTATAAATTGAAGATGAAAAATAGAAAAGGTAATTAATAAACGAATGAGCATAATTGCTTAAAACATCAATATAATATCAATGTAATGTAATCTGAAATTTATTGAATCGTTATTTATCATCTACTTTGAAGCGATACGAGGCTTACGATGACGTCATTTACTCGAAAGGCTAGGTCATGGCGATTTCTAAATAACGATTTTACTAGATCTTTATTATCATTATTATTAACGATGTATTTTCTTGTGTCTTTTTTAAACTAAGAATAATTTTCCCAAAAAGTTATTGGACTATTACAATTATTACGTAGACCAGTTAATGTTATAAATAGGGAAGTATTATGTGTTTTTTCTGATAGCTAAATTAAATGTAATGAAGCCCACGTGTACGATCTCAAGTACGGGCGGTAGCGAGAGTACATGTACTCATACATATCTTATTGATGGCGCAAAACTTTACAATATGCGGCCTTCGGCTTAACATTCCTAAACCCAAAGAAGAACTTATAATCGTTTCTTTAGAAACTTTCACCAATTTTATGAGACCATTGTTTATACCGTTAACTCTGTAAGGTTATAGCTGCTTTTTCGTTTAATAATTTGTCGGTGTAAATTTTAAAATTTCTATAATTATTTCTCTCGATCACATTAACATAGGATATAGTTTAAGTTAAATCTATTTCTTAAAAAGCAATTAAGCGTAGACATCATAACAATTTAAAGGTATTTAGGATGCTCATTAAACAAAGACTCGTTTTCAGTCTCTCAACGTCTCATTAATACAGTCGGACAGCATACGGCATGATATGTTCATCCATCATTCGCATTAAAGGCCTATTACACCAGACGATATTCAGACAGTCTTACCCTCATTAAGAGTATTCTAATAACACTTAGCCTGTCTAATTCTAAATTTAGCACTACCGACTCCACAGAGTCCGGTTGTATTCTGCCTGTTTCAAACGCGTATGACAGAATGTATATGAAAATTTAATAATTAGTCATTCAGTGATAGCTGAATGTTAGTAGTAGGTCGAACTTCAGTTAAATCAATTTTTAGAATTCCGTATCTCAGATTATAAGTAACGATAACATTTAGGCGATTATATGTGTTCTACTACTTACTATTGATATCGATTTGGAGTAGAAGCACACATGTTGTATTTTTTTTTTTAAATTAATACTCAAACTGTGTACGAAAGTAGGTTTCCCAATTTTGTATTGGAACCGGGGAATTTATTTTTAAATTACGAACTCCAATGTTTTGATCTATTTTATATTGAGATTATATATGTTATTGAAAGGAATAGCGGTTATGTTATAAGATCGTTATTTTTTTCGTCGTTATTCGCTTTCATTAACAAACTTTTTTCTGTCAACAAAAGAACAAATGTCAGTTTATATATATAAAATAAAATTTTAAGGAGATAAGAACGTATAATATATACTTCTTTATTTGAATTTATATATTTTTGTAAAAGGCAGTTATGAACACAATTGTATGACTTGTAAAATTAAGTTACAAGATTATAGCGTACATGCTGTAGCGGAAGGCTATATAGCAATAAAGAGCTAGTTTATATTAATACATAAGATAGGTAGAACAGCGTGAGACGGACAGCGAGGTCGCGCACAGCGCAGGCGCAGGCGCAAGCGGCGAGAAGTGTGAAGGTCGGTCAGCGGCCGAGCTACTGTTATCGGACCAATCATAACGATCAACATACTCTTAGCTCTTGCACTACCGACTAATGCATACACGTCTGTCCACGTGCCGCTACCTTCATCGATCATTATTAAATGAGCCCTGTCTATAAATGACAAACGCACACTCGCATTCAAATTAAACTGAACATACTTTTGCTCAAGAGATTGTATCCTCATACTAAGTCGAGTATCGAATACTTTAGAATGTAAGCCAAGTATTTATCGAATTGTTTTTCAATATTGAAATAACCTTATAAAACACTTTGTTAACGTATAACAATGGTTATGTGAGACGAGGAAAGCCATTACCATTATATAACATTATTATTTTACCTACATTATTATTATCTACATATATTACTTATAAATATACAATAACTTTTGTTCGGATGTTCTCAATTTTTATTATTTTCATGTGGGTGTTATTTATTTTAAATCTTTGACATTTAATGTTCTAATCCTTACAAATATCGACTTTAGTATTTGAAAACTCTGAAGTTATACATTTTCTAATTTAATTAGCATTTCTCATATACAGCACTCAATTATTCAAATGATATCATAATACAGCTGACGAGCCGTCTCGAAAGCACTCGCATCAGGAGATCCAGAACCATCGAGGTCCTACTTTTTGCTATTCTCATTCAACCACCGTACAGTTATCCAGCGACCAGTGTTACTGACACAATGCAAGGTTAACATGAGGTAGACGCCCGCACAACTTGCCTCCGAACACTTAAAAGGACATTTACGCATTAACGACACGAACGAATCAAACAGGACAAGCTACGTTCCAAATTCATTTCGCTGTTACTATGCTGGAAAAATGGGTTTTTTCAACTTTTAACTAGTTCCTAGTTGCTATTGATACACATTCAGGGTTTATCCTCATACTTATAGCTTTAATCTTTTCCCTGTATCGACAACGCAAGGAATGTGACGGGCAAGTTGTGATCCTTGAAAGTTCTCAATTATTTAGAACATTTTATTTGTTTGCAATCATAATACTTTGTTGTATTATTTTTAATATATGTGTATACACATCACAGTTTAATGCCTACGTGTAATTTGAAACAGCAGAAGTAACGAATCACTTTACATATTTTATCAAAAGGGCTAATGATTCTTTAAAAGGCTGCTAAGTTGCTTAAGTGTCAATCGGAGATTATTATGATGCAATTCTTTGCTTGATTCTGCCAAAAGCTTCCTTCGATAAAAGCGTATTTATTTCGATTGAAGTGTGCGACGCATTCGCAACGCTCGGCATCAATAGGATCTAATGAGCTCTCTTGTCAATGGGCGCAACGAAGCGATCACAATCGAAGATAGTCTCTGTCCTCTTTTACTTTCGACCGCACGTCAACTTGGGCTTAGTCGGTGGCCGTCGACTTCGGTCGTCCACTTCACCTGGGGCCACTGAACGGACTAGATCCTTTTATTCCTTTTTCCTCCACTGCAGTCTAGAATGCTCGCATCCCGTGCATACATCTTTCCTCTTTTATTTTTTGTTCCATTGAAAAAGGTAGTCGTAGCGGCGAGGGCAATGTATTCTAGGCTTTTACCCTTACGTCGGGGCAGGTGTTGCACAATATTCGCGAAGATTCCAAGAATTCCTAACGCACGCGTGGATCACTACGCTATTTATAGAAACAGAGACAATATGGTACACGTAGTAATACCGCTGCTTTTAGGTTTTTTAATTAATCTTACGATACAAAGTAAAAGTCGATATTTTTTTTAAAAAAGAATGTTAATGTGTACATAATCTAAAGATATAGGAGTTATAAGCTTATTATTTTATGTGCAATCTTTAACGCGTCATTTTAATTGTGTAAATTATTGCATTAAACTAAAAAATGAATTGGACTTCATCACATCTATTAGTTTTGCATAAATGCCTAAATAAGTTTTGAGGTTATGTCCCAATGTTTGGTTTAGGAGGCAAATATCACGCAAGTAATATTTGCAAGCGGCTTTTCGGCAGATCAGCTATATATACAAGTCAAGGAACAACACATGAATAAGATGCAAATACAAAAAACATCATATATTTCGACTTAATGATTCAAATATTATGAATATATAATATAAGCCGGTATTTATTCTTTATAATTTCCTAAATTTGACCCAATATTTATGTAGCGTTATATACATAAATAGAATGAAACTATTTATAATGAAACAGTACATTATTTACCTGTAAGTGTTCATTGAATATCTAACAAGTTATATCAGCTTCGTCGTGAGCATAAATAGTAAAGTATTGAGGTCAAATCTCGCGGACGACTTATACACGCACGAAGTGTTATGATGTTAAAACAATGTAGTATTTGGCCAGTAAGACCTCATAAATTTACCATAGACAAGAAGTTTATTAACATTCGTTCAGTATACTAAACAGCAGCGTGGTTATTATATCTAAAAATGAAACCACTAATTAGTTAGTTACTAAACTTATCTTACTAATGAAAGTTATTTAAACTTCTGAGTCAGTTGAGCGTAGAACAAATAAAGAATTAACAACGATCTATAACTTCACAAACGGATGTTGTCCGTTGTGTCAGTACTGACATTTCGAAGTGGTTTATAAAACTAACCTAACTGAGGACTGAGCACTGACAAAGCTCGTCACATATCAAGGTTAACGGTATACTTTTTATTTTATTTTATTTAACAAATAACGAGACTATCGACATTTAGTATTATTCCACTTACATATTCAAGTGTTTTATTAATTCCCTCTAAGTTCGTAGATTTAAAGATAAGAATCCAGTAATAATATCCTTAAGTGTAAACACTGTAATTTAAAGCCATTCATTTATTTTGAATTATTTATCTTTAGTCACTTTAAACGCAGTTCGTTTACTTAAATTACTACCTTTTACTCGTAATTTTCGTGCAGTCTTGTTTAAACATGGAGTATTTTTAGTTTAACCTAACCGTACATTGTTTTGTTAATAAAGTTGAAACTTAACGAAGAAAGGGTACCCTAAATAGTGTATGTAAATCAACAAGTTCGTTATTAAATATTTAATAGTCGTAATATTTTTTTTTAAATGATATTAATATGTTTATGTTTTTAATAATAGCTATAATTATCTTATAATCTAATTTACTTAATAAATAATTTGAGAGATCTTTCGATGTTAAATTTAAATAGCTTTACGCTAAATGAATATGTGTAAGTGATTAAAATGGAAATTCGGTGCAGTTAAAGTTGTAGAGGACGGCGGCAGCGACGGCGACGCCATGTTTACAAACAAAGAGATCAATGCACGCCAAGTAGGTTAGCACAGCAGCGCCCGCGTGCGCCCGCACCTCACTGGGCCGTATTGCGCGGGTCGTGGTTCGACCACCTCCGAAACTCAACTACCTACAACCAGTTGGTCATCCACATATTGCTTCAACCTAACTGCATAAAACATAAAGCGATTAAATTTTGCAATTGGACCGGTTTTTACGTGATAAGAGTTGATTATTGCGAACGCAACTGTCACTTAAAAGCTTTTAGGTGATATCAAAATCGGTTTCCGTCCATTACTCGTTCAGTTGCTAAGGACTAAGTAATAAATAACTACTAAATTATTATAAGCTTTACGAATTTCCTAGCTTAAATAATCTTAAAACATATATAATTAACAGTACCTACACTAAAATACATACAAATCGATAATAATTTATCGTTACATTAGTTTCGGGTTCACGATTATGATCTCTTGCGCCGGTGAAATCGATACAACGACCGCGTGGCAGTCACCGCCGCTGCGGAAGAAAGTTCCTACCGATTTGCATAGTGCTCAGCTAACGATCAGCGTACGACTATCCCGCGCCCGCGACTCTCGGCGATGACCCACATAGACATGTTTTATAGTTTATTGTCGCGAACCCATTTCCGTGGGTGCACGACCACGAATCGCCGGGTCCGCGGCCCGACACACTTAACTCGAACCGAAAGTTTCTCCGATAGAGAAACTTACAATATCTAATAGCACCGACATCCGTCTATGCAGATTTCCAGAGCAAGCCTTCATATAGATTGCGACCTAAATACGAAGGTTACAAAGCGAAATAATAGATAGAAGCGATAGAGAGAGGCGGTTCACTTGGCATGTCGGCGATATCATACATCTCCCTTAACCGTGTCGAGTACAAATTATCCATTATAGTCATTTTATTGTTGGTTACCCAAGAAGTGGGATAAGAATATGAGGTCTAAGTGACATGGATTCATAATCATCTCGTTTTCATTGCAAATAGCAGAAAGAAAAACTTGCACTAATGCTACGTTAGAAAGCGTAGACATTTCACAATAAAGCCTAGAAAGTATAGGAAGAAAGTGAAGAAGTAGGGAAAAAATGTGATACGAGTACATCGAGTGGCGAGAGCCGAGGCGGCATGGGAGACAATACTCGCTCCAAAACCGAAGTTTCCAGTCGGATTGCAATCACTTTTTCTCCCTAGAAGAGGTGAATCGCTGCGTTCGCTTGCACACGTTTCTCGAAGCAGCACACGTTAGCTTATTTCTTATTTATATCATTGTGCTCATTTTTACTTTCTTTTTCGTTCGCTCTTGTTCGTTACATATTTCATTTATTTTTTTTCTGTATTAGGAATGTCTTCGTAAAAACTTCAATTTATTTATTTATTTCAATTTATCGAGACAAGGAATGGTTTCTTTCAAGCATTTTTTGTTACTATTTTATTATCTAATTGGCTTTTGAGAATGACTTTCAAGATTTTTACGAACTTTATTTATTATATGCAAATCATTCCATAAAAATGTACCCTTATAACTTAATTTATTTACATAAGAATATCATGTATTAAGATAATGACAGTTAGCTAAAAAAAAAAATAAACAAAATCATTTTCTTAAATTAAAATTACGTTTAATTTTTTATCTATTATTGAAAAAAAAAAACAATATTAATATCGTATTAAAATGCGTTACCTATTTATTTATATCAAATATTAAAGGAGGAAACGTTTATCAAAGGTAAGGTATATAATAAAATTGATTAGACTGAATCAAAAGATATTTATAATGATTGTAGCAGCCATAATACCATAGATAATGTCATTATTAACGCACATTTTAAAGCTTAAGGTTTCATTAATTCTAAACTAGAATTAAAGGTTATTAACGTAAACAATTAATTATCAAATCAAACATTAATAATGTTTTTAATACAGATATTAAAAGGAATAAAATTAATCTAATTTTATTTATAATATCTCATAATATTTATCCTTAGCAATACAATTTTCCTGTTTAATATTTTACTTTAATATTTTCAAAGCATTTGCAGATCTAGCGATGTTTATTTTTTACTGCTACTATAAGTATCTGATGCAGATTTTTATCTTTATGTTCTTAAATGATGTTAAATGATAAAAACTTGATTTATTTCGATCCCAACATTAATTTAAAAAAAGAAAAGAGATATTTTTACATTTTAATTTAAACACATAGATAAGTTCGGACGTCATACGGACGGATGAAATATACATTTTCATAGTCCATTTACCTGAAAGTGAAAAGGAAACAATTCATGTTCGCTATTCTTACGTGCATCACGCATCACTCTTCACGATCTATAGCTCACAGACGCACACACGAAAGCAGCATACGTTTCAGATTAATCGCACCTTCTAGCATCTGTCTCCTTACATCCAATATACGACAATAAACTTGCCTCGTATTATTTGATGACAATTTCATATGTGTCATTTCCGTTAAATAGTTCGGATGGTAACATGCAATCGGTATACCCGAGAGAAATTATCAATATTGACAATCGAGCACGGCATTTATACATGACATTCACTTAAGGTATTTATTCAATCATAATGCGTGATATTATAATATATAAATACATTTCATTGTATGTGCATGCTCCTTATTTCGAAAGTTTTTATTACGCCAAAATTAGTCAGATATCATTTTACGACTTTTTGTTGTATTCATATCTAAGCATTCAAATATAAATATGTATATGGAACTTAAACAAAAAATTACAAGGTTAATATTTATATATTAATTCCCCATAGTGCAAACGAGCAAAGCACTGGAGATTTAACATGTCGATGGGAAAGCCGTCGCTAAGTGGCGACGTTGAGAGAAAGAGTGTAAAGGAGAAAGATGGGCATTTCACCGCGCGGGGTCAACGCGCTCGCTGTACTGTCGCTGATTGTGCCCCAATTGCAGTATGTGGGTCTAGGCCGGCGTTCGTCGACCTGCGTGACATACTTAGCGACGCCTGCACACGATCGCAGTGCTTTCACGCCCCACGCCGGGGGTGGGGAGCACGCTATGCTCGCAGAAAGCTAAGAAACTACACACAACGCATGGGCGGGCTCACGTTTCATAAACAAATACATTTCTTCGAGTAATGAATGCATCGTTAGTGTCACTTTCGACATTTGTAACGCGCTTGTATGACTGCACACGTATATGTATATTTCGTAACCGGATAGATATTTTTACCTAAAACAAAATAAACAATTGAAAATACTCACGAAAAATTACATGCATATTTTTTTTTATGTCGTATACGTACATGTCGTATATAATTATTTCACTTGTATCTTAACACGAATGAAGTTCTTTAAAAAACTCATTAGAAACATCAATAAAGCGTGACTAATCTGTTCTGTATCTTTTTTATAATAATGTGCAGTGATAATAGAATTCGATATATTATTGCAAGTAAAGTTCAATTACGCTCTAAAGTTTTTCGTGCATTACATTTAAATACTACAAATGCTTGAGAAAAGTTTCAAGTAAAACTATTGAAGAAAATAAAAGAATTAAAGTCGCACTGTAAGTTCTTTGAGTGACATTCATTGTAGGCAGTTCAAGTTTCGAGAGCAAATAATCGTTGCTACCCGTTGCCGCATGGTTTTACCCACGATAAATGTGGTAAATGTACTCCGCCCCTTGGTTCATATAGTGAAGTTATACTACAATGCTATCTTACGCAAAGAGGTTTTTTTTGATCAGACTTATAGATAAGTTTTAAAACAAACAAACTCTTCGGCTTTACATAATAGTATAAATAATGATTATTTTTTTACATAAGAATTATTAGCATTAAGTCCTTAAATATATACAAATATGAATTAAAAATAGCTACTGTATAAATCTTGACCGCGTGGAATGGTGGCAAGAATGCTAGCAGTATTTCCCCGTACAAAATATAATTTTGATATTAAAAATATCATCTACAATCTCTTTCCATTCAAATAAGATGTAAAAGTAATTCAAAGGGTCGAATAAGACACGGTCGCGTTTATATAATCTTAGTAACATAACATAAATTTCATATAATACCAATTTAACTTGACGTCTCACCAGTACAAAGCGACCTTGAAAAATTCCACATGCGATGTTATTTTTTTTGTTCAAAAAATGCAATGTAATAAATATCTGAACCTCTTTAATGATTATGTTACCGAAAAAAATATGTCCGTCCAAATTCAGGTTTCCCTGCGTGACTTCAATGGCAGGGTGACTTTTGCCATTTATAAAATTTGTTATAAACGGTTAAATTTATTATAAATGTGTACAACCTGACGTTTGAAATAAATATAAGCTATTTCGGTGATTGCTTATAGGTACGTATGTGTGCAAGTTTATGTACAAGTCAAAATTAACTAAGAACCTTGACCTCGTAACTCATAATAAATTGAAAAATTGTTATGTATCAAAAACGAATCAACATATACATGTATTATTAATTAAACCTATAGAAAAAAACCTAGCCGTAGTTAACTTTAATTGTCGTAGAAGCCAAATACGTATAAAGACACTTGGCAGTGGGGCTTTGTGGAAGTCCGCCTGGTAGGTAACACTGATCATATTATATTCGGTTTATAGATTATGTTTGAAGGGTAAGTAAGCCAGTGCCACACTTTGGGATGTAACATCTCAGTTCTCAAGGTTGGTGGCGCGTTGGTTATGTAAGTAATAATTAAAATTTCATACGTCACCATTCTCATTAGGAAGTGGTACCTACAGGTAGCCCATTTGCCCATTTGTAGGCGGGCGCCTACAAATGCTATAAAAACATCATTGCTTGGAAATCTTTGATTCCAGGATTTTGCCACTTATGATGCTCGGTATCGTTGTTGGAGGGTCAAGAGTTATATATATGTACCTATATGTATATTTGTCACTAACAAGAAGAGAAAAGAATGTATCTAAAAACGTAATCATATTCTACATCAACTAAAAAAATCGGGTAAAAACAGTTCATAAATCAAACAACCAACAGGCTAGTATCGTCGGGAGGCTTATCAGTAATGTGGTACCTTTTGCGTCTCTAATTGCTTTGTATATTCAAAAGCATTTTTGGTAATGGTGGTAACGAGAGGGATTGCCGCTTAATTAAGCACAGTGGGCCGACCATTGAAACTAATGCATAGCTACACAAGATAAGCGGTGCTCGTTAGCTTGGGGAGAACAAGGTCAAGTGATCTAGAGCAAGGTCAGAGCGGGCACTCTTCGAGTGATAGCACGACCTTTGAATTCATTATCGCCGATCACAAACTGCTGCACACTCGTACGTTTCTATCGACAATGGCGGCTGCGCCTGTGTGCGCACCTACGCAATTTAATTAATGGGCGTGTACTTGGATAAAGAATCGAACAAGTTACTTTACTAATGGTAATGACAGTAGAAGATATCAAATGGAACGATACAAATAACGAGTCAATTTATATGCTTAGACCCTAAGCCGCAGAGCAAGATTTATTTATGTATATGTAGGTAACTATATAGCATGATGAGATTTAGGTAAGGTTTGTAAGTGTATTTTTAACACTAAAATAATATGAATTAAACTAAGGCAGTGATTGCTTTTACAACAAAAGATCAACTCAAGTTGAACACACACAATTCAATCGGTATGGTTAGTAATCAATTAAAAAAAAAAAACATATCACTAAGGAGTCACACACTAAGATCATTTAAGTCATAAATCATGATAAATTTTCATGTCATAAATCATGTTATTATCACCATTTGTGCAATAATAAAAAAGATTTTACTATTTGGATACAACATGCATACGGAAGATCGAGGGGAGTACAGAACGGGAGGGGCCTGTGGATGCGTTATATCAGCACGATCCCGCAGCCTCTTCGATCCATACTAAAGTCGGCCATCGCAGTGGTTTTAGTGGGTAAGAATCCCAAATAAGCCGGTTAAGAGGCTCGGATACCTTTCTGTAGACACAGCGTGATAAAAAAATGCATAAGGAAGAAACCAATCAAGACGTTCATATACGAGTAGTTCTTCTACACTTTAAAATATAAACCCGTTAGTTATCAATTCAAAATCGTCAAATTAAAAGAAAAATCAAATATTTGTCGGTAAAGAAGTTTTATAACGTTCCCATAGTCTTATATAACTGAAAACTTATGTGTTTATTTGTTTCGTTCGTAGTTCTCATATTATTTTTTTCTTGTCGCACAGTTCGAATCGTGCTCAATAAAAAAGTGCACTGCTGAAATTTCATTTCTATCAACATAAGCAATTATCTGCATGTCAGATAAAATTCTGACACATGTCTGTGCTCCACCCGGCAATGGAGTTGCGAATGAACTGAGCATTGAATAAGTTCCAAACCTTTTCCTTAAAAGGAGAGGAAGGCTTGACCAAACTGTATGATATACAGGCTAAATTATCATTGTTAATAGTCTACAAATAATAATTATAAAGGTCCAGCTTATTAATTGGTTCCCATCCGTACATAGGCAGCCGCGTAAATTATATAATATAATGTCCTCTATCCAAAGGTTGACTGGATGTGATTGCGGTTTAGCAATACGACCGCAATTTTGAACTTTTTGATGATAAATGACAGAGACTTTTTAGAGTTTTTAACAAACAATAATTTAATAAGCAAATTATGTGAATAAATAATTATTATTAGAACACGAGTTAAAGTTAACACAAAGTTTTTGTTAATATTAATAATCAACAAAAACTAACTTGTGATGGTGATTTTAAAAATGCAAAACAAATGAACAGTCATAATTAGTTTCTGTACTAATCTATCAAGAACGTAAAATTTACACAGAATTATTCAACGCTAACAGTTATTTTATGTAAAAAAATATAAAAACATTTTTAACATTAAACACAACGAGGAGGCTTAGCCGGTGCGCCTTGCAGTCATTACTCACATACGAGTCGAGTGAAGACAAAAATAAACTGTCATGATAATTGATAGCTGCATTCGCAACACGCTCACAATTAAATGGGGAGGACCGAATAAGAGCAGGTGCTTAACGGATATATTTCATGGAAACGTGAGAGCGTTCCGAGAACCAGTTGTTCAGCATCCTTAGATAGCGAAGTGAATCTGCTTGCGCATGACGTCATGCAGGATGCTAAAAAATATGCGCGAATTGTACGGGATGTCAATGCTATTCTCGGTACCTATTCAATTTGACTTTTTGTTTGTCTCACATTACGCGGTTAAATTTTACGTTATTTTATAAAAACACAATCAATTATGAGGTTGGTTTAAATACATTTATGATTATTCTTTTGATTAACGACTTTACTTACTTAATATTTTTTTGTAATCTGAGCTGAGTTCCTATTCAAATATTAAATCTTGTAGTTGAAGATACGTAATTATTGCATCTTAAACTTTCGCATCATATTGACTTACCGCTGTTAACTTAGCAAACTCCATTGTTTGTGCCAAACAAAGGGTTTTGTAGAGTTTACTAACATAACTATACCATAAGTTTCTATCGAGCATGTTTCATCACTATGTATCTTAGCCGTGTGGCATTTAAATTTTTGTTTTTCAAATAAAACTAAAAACAAAATATGTTTTTACCAAATTCATTTAGAGTGTACAAATTACTAATGTTTGAAACGATATTGATTAACAATTAATTCAAATTCCATTTATTAAAAAAACTAGGTACATTTATTTATTAAATAACTAAATAATAAATAAAAGTAAAATATTCAAACCATAAGTGAAACGATTATAAAATATACCATATATTTTATTTTGAAATCGATTATATTATTCATTCGTCGCTAAATCAATTTGATACGACACGTAGTAATATTCCGTTGCAATTTCAAAATAAATGAAGGCGGAAAATCCGTTCTTTTACAACGAAGAGTTTTGCGTCATTCTACGAAGGCAATTATACCACAGGCGCCATTTATCCATTCAACCCCTGCGTCGCTCCGTCATCGGCTTTACGCTTGTGAATCACATTCTATTTTAATCGTATCCTCATCGAACAACCGCATAGCAACCATATTATTCCTGGACCTTATATTAAACGTATTTCTTATCGACACGAAACATAAAACTTTGCCGTTTCTTTTATTTATACGAAGCAAAATTTTTATTAGTTATTAAGTAAACTCGTAAATACTTCTGTTAATTTTTTTTTAAACTTATGTTTGTCACAACTGCTTGGTGGATATGTTACGTAGACGAAATGCGTCCGAAATATGTAAGCTATCAAAGATAAACCTAAAATATAACCCCCGACAACAAGATGAAATGCAACTCAATGATTCTATTGTTAATGAAGGCATTATTTATAATTAAATTAGATAAAAACAAGTATGACACGTTTTCTTGGGATTTGGCACATAGTAAATAAGCCAGGAGCAAAGATAAAAATATCATGTACTTATAACAACTAACTAAATTGTCTTACATTTCGAGACAAAAAAAATATATGAGAAAATAATCTTATATCATTAAATCCTTTTAATTTATGCAATCTACATTTTTTTAAAATATAATACCAAATTATATAACCGTCGAAATTAAAAAATAATTAAAAATATTTTCAGTTACAATGCACGACTAATTTTATGGTATATCATATATAATAAGATTATTTCTAATCGTGGTGTTTTATACAAGTATTTATTCCGATGTCTATACGTGTTTTATAATCGAGAACCGGAAGACTTGGAAAAGTTAAGCATTGAGTCATTAAATCGACTTGGACATAAATTCAGTTGTTTTATCCCGTATATTGCCTGATCATTACAGGTTCGTTAAATTTATAAAGTAGTTGGAAAGCCAGAATTAAAACGCCGGTGGACGTTACAAGTTAACGCTCGTGGAAACTGTGCCGCGGCGCACGTCTCCGAGTAAAAGTACTTTCTTCCAGCCGCTTTCGGAAAGTAGTCTAGAACTAATTTCCTCGCTATAGTAACCTTGTGCGAAGTGACATAAGGTGTTTGCCTCGGTACGCACTATGATTAGAACTCACCGTCGTATTATAGCCGTTCTTGGAAGTGGCAATCAATATAGCCGCGCCTTTACCCACCGTGAGAAACAGCATCAACGTTAAGACGATCACGTCGATGTGACGATGATAACAATGGATCTTGGCGTGCTTTTGTTGTATTGACATTCTAACGTACTTGAAATTCTTCTTATAATTTAAGACACGAATTAAACTGGAGTAACTTTTATTGTAATATTAGATAACCGCTATATATTCCAAATATCATATATTTTATTATAAGTATGTTCTATAGAGCCGAGATAGCCCAGTGGTTAGAACGCGTGCATCTTAACCGATGATTTCGGGTTCAAACCCAGGCAAGCACCACTGAATTTTCATGTGCTTAATTGGTGTTTATAATTCATCTCGTGCTCGGCGGTGAAGGAAAACATCGTGAGAAAACCTGCATGTGTCCAATTTCAATGAAATTCTGTCACATGTGTGTTCCAACCCGCATTGGAGCAGCGTGGAATATGCTCCAAACCTTCTCTTCAAAGGGAGAGTAGGCCTTAGTCCAGCATTGGGAAATTTACAGCCTGTTTATGTATGTTCTATTTACATATTTAAAAAAAATATTAGTGATTTTATTTTTTAAGAGGTACGATTGCTTCAGTTTTAAGTGTACAAAATGTATATAAAGTCGATATTTCGACACGATGCCGAATGAGTTACGAGGCTATGACTTACGAGTCTCTCCTGTCGTATCAGGCGGAAATCACGGAATGTGTCACGAGCAACGTCGTTACTGATCCACGTTCTGTTAGAGTTGTATGCTAACATTGTAAGCAGGCCAACTGGGTTCAAACTTTTCAACTGGTGTCAAAGCTTCGAACTTAAGCTTTGTTAAGTAAACTTCTCAAGTGAAGTAATACCAAAATAAAGAAAATAGACAATATATTTGCTTTTTTTATGAGTAAATGAAGATTGAATTTAAAAAAAAAAAACTAAAACCAAACGTCATAACAATCGAAATAATGCGAAATATAACTATAAACTCATTTTATTAAACTTATCTTTCCTAAAAAAATAATTTTATTTTACTTATATACCTATTTTATGTTAAAGTTAGCATTTCTTATCTGGAATTTGAGACTCCTCCGTTCCTGCAGACAACAAAGAAACCGTTAGCCGCCAACAATAAAACGGAGCCTTCGAAAATTTGGTGCTTTTATGTCTGGACTCAACAAAGAGTCGTTTAACTGTTAAGCAAAATGGTTTTTCATTATTTCCTACACATCCTTCCGTACACGTGTTCAATTAGGTTAAAAGCTTTTTCAGCAAATCATTAAAAAATGTTATAAACGTTAATAATGACGGTTCTTGTCTAGATTATATTGTTGAACATTGAGAGTTAAGAAATAATAATGAAATATATGCACCTATTTATATGTTCTTGAGTATAGTTAGTTGTATTTAGTGTTTCTTAATTGATGTGTCTGTATGTATAATTATATATAGCTGGCTTCTGCAATGTAAAACCTTAAAATGTACCTTATGGAACTTCTGAATTGAATAAACACCCTGATAAACTCATGATTATTATTTAGAAACATTTAAATTGATATTCACATAGTATATTAAAAAAAAATTCAAGACTATTGCTGACAGTGGGAAGATAAAAGTTTATATAAATTGAAAGATTGCCTCGAGCCACACTTGGCTTCGTTTCACGAGTTAGTTCTGCTTAGGTCAAGTGCGAGAGTGACACTCATATGTCACAAGTATTAAATCTATCGAGTTTGTCAAAACAATACGCTTAGAAAGATCTCAATTCGCGCTGAAGAAATTCTAACTAACTGTAAGTAACAGCTTTATAAAAAAAAACAATGTACTCTCTATGAATAAACCTCATTTACAACTACGTGTTTGTAGTACAATTTAATAGCGGTTAAATAAATAGTTTAACATTTTGACAGGGTTTGTATTAAAAAATTTTAACGATGACTTAAAGAATTGCCTTAGTAATTTAAAAAGTTAATTGATTTATACAACGTTGATAAAATCGAGAATGCGTAAGATAAATCTTACGTTACTGAGATTATAGTAGGTATTCTTCTCATATATAAATATGTAATTAAATTAACACAATATTTATTTACATAAAGAAAGGATATTTTAAGGATGTCAAATTATCACTGTTATTCGATTGGATACTTTATCAAATTCAAGATGGTACATTTGAAATATTTTGCGTCGATATCTGTATATACTAAGAAGTAATGATGAATCCAAGCGTAATTATAGGTACGTTCACAATGGGCTGTCGCGCGCGGCGCGGGCGCATACGTACGCGATGGCTGTTCCGTACGCAGACTCTCGACTCCGCGGCAAATTTCGCCGCTCTCGCCCACTGATCTACATTTCACCTCCAATATGGGTCAATAACTGCCCACGCTCAGCCCCTCCGAGCGCGGCCATTCACCTCGCCACTCCAAATCATTGTTCGCCAAATGTAAAGCGTAGCTTGAGTTCGATGACCTCTCCAATGGTACGAACTACGGCTGCTGTCGACGTGAGATTCTTCTTCGAACGACACTCGATCCGGCACTGCTGACAAGATTAACACAAACACTATCTGGCATTTTATTGGTTACAAGTAGATCAGGATGTTGTACTCGCATAAATTATAAACAGTAGTGTTTAGTACCTTATCCAATTTCGCACACACAATTAATTTTGTGCTTTCTAATAATGATATTTTCATTCTACTTTTTAATAAATTAACAAGAGAGATGCATTGCAAATAACAAAATTTAAAGTTTTTATAGCCGTTTAAAAAAAAAACAGGTCTAGAATTAAAGTTCGAGCCAGTCGAGGTCAAAACTAGTTTAGACACACTCATTAAATAATTGGAGAGACGTTAGTGGTTTGCAACAAAATTCGCTGGTGACCTACCAAATTGACTCTTTCTATTGACTTCTGTTTAACGTTTGATATTCCAATCGACTAGAATGCCTACATCTCATTTAAGCCTGCAGACAAATTCCGTTGTTATTTTGTAGATTACAATAGCCTAATTCGCACCATACATTCATCTACGCACACCATTTCACACTTTTTATTGGTCGAATATCACATAAACGATATACCAATTAGTATGCTATTTAAACAGAATAGTAATATTTTGTAAATATTTGATTAATAAAAAAAAATGAAATTCAAAAAGGTTTTATATTCTAATCTTATGTTTGATTGATGTTGTTTCGATATTCATAGTTACTTTTTAGTAATTATCAGTTAAAATGTTTTATTTTATGATATTACGATATTTTTTTTATGAAACTGTATTCTTTTTTAAATTTAAATGTCACACGTTGTTCCGTAAGTTTTGTATATTTTTAAACTTTCCGTTTTATAAATACACTGTAATTAAATAAAGATATAGGTACCTACTTTTATAAAAAGAGAGCTAGTAGCGTAACCTAGGTCATGGCTATATAAAAATAAATGTCGCGATAAAGTAATTTAAAATCGTCATCATACTTTAAATTAAAAAATGAGCATTGATTAACATGAAACTTGTTTTATGCTTTCAAATATTTCCGTATAAACTGTATAAATCTGTTTTTTTTTCGTGTCAAACAAGACTTTCAATTGATTCTCACCCAACTACAACAAAAATATGTACACGAGAATAATAACCTAGAAATCTTGCTAGAAACATAATTGCGACTTTATATCTTGCAACTATGTAAGGTGTAAGACGTCCTAAAGATCGGAAACTTGTACTGAGGATTTAATATACAAATTTATTTAAATTTATGTTTGTACACGTTCCGCTTTATAACATAAGAAAATAAGATTCACGCAATATAATTTTATTTTTAATATTACTTAAGCTCTTTCTATTAATGTTTTGGGTAATTTATAACGAAAACTTAATTTAAAACAAGTTTACAACGATAAATTTGTATTCATTCCGCACGGTTTTTTAATAAAAATATACAGAGTTAACCAAATATTTGACTGGAGGAAAGTGGCGCGCTGAACGGACGCACGACGCATCACGTGAAGTGTCACGTTGAACTCTTACATAAGGATTCGAGGTGCTTTCGAAAATGTAATCTGCTATTTTGACCATTCGCTACCCAAGCTTTTATATCACGTAGTATGATGGAAACGAATCTAAGCGGTATAGATAAAAAAATAAAAAGTAAACCTGTTACAATTGGTTTTAGATACTTCAGTTGTAAGGTTGTAAAAACCTAATATTTTTTGAAGACTGTAGCAAGAATATAACAAGAGCATCCAAGAACCAGCTTCGAGGTTGGCCTGGGGCAGTCAAAGCACATGGCGAACAGGTTGCTCCGTAGCCCAAGGAGAAACAATTCACTTGCTCCACATTCAGAGTTTGGAGGCGATGACTCCTCGTGACCGTGTCCCCCTTAGCGAGTGCTGCTTTATCTCATCAAATTTCTCTCTTCTGTTCCGCATCATCACGAACAAAATGTCGATATCCCTTCGCTTGTTTTTTGGCCGAATTACATTGGCGGAACCTACCGCAATTCATTTTAGGTTTTGCAATACAATATCTATATAAATATTATACATGCAAAAGTAACTCTGTCACGCTTACACCGCTGAACCAATTTAGAGGAAATTTGGTATGGAGATAGGAGAGAGCCCCCGAGAAGGATATAGGATACTCTTTTAACTCCTCGAGGGGGTAACGGTTTATGTGCTATAGGTAAAGTTTTATATATTTAGCGCGGGTAAAGCCGTATGTTAAGCTAGTAATCTATAAATAACTTTCGGCGTGTGATAATTATTATAAATATTTTTTAAATTTATAGTATTTTACCCAAAGAAACGAATTCCATAATTAATCGCGTACATGATATCGATATTATGGAAACCAGCAGTCGGGATATTATTCCATCCCCTGGGAAATTTACTTAAAATGTTGCGTCTGAACACTGAAACATCGCACAAAATGTAATCAGTGAATACGATTATTCTCTATGGTATATTTTTACGATTTTGATTTAATTAAATAACTTAAGTATTCCTTAAATGTGGACGTTCTATCAACTACTAAGAATTTGATTTACAGGTTGTACTCGTATAGGGTACCATGACCCAATAACAGAATTACTATATACATATGTATATATATGTAAATTTAATTCTGACAATTTCGTCCCTGATTAAGTGGATTTTTTAAATTGAATTTTCACTTTTAACGTCGGGACGTTATAATGGTAACGAATATAGGGTTACGTCGTTTCTACCTTAGCTTTCTTATACAATCTCAACGCTAGTTCATCTAACACATAATCGGTTTTTGGTTATTAATATATTTATATATAAAAAAAATATATAATTCAGTAAACCAATTAAAACAAAGCTATTCTTTATCACTTTAAAATGATGATTATCATAACTAAGATAACAATCTAAATTCTACTATCATTTTTATAACGTAGTATTAAAAATATTTATAAGATACTGTTAATGACCTAGACCTAAATTGTCAGGGATTTATAAATTAATGATTAGTCTTAACAATAATAAAACAATTCGTATTACAACCGTTATCGTAATGTTATCTGTATCAGTTCAATTACTTCTAGAAATAAATAATAAAACAGGGTTAGAGAACATTTCCCCGAGATACGTAATAAAGATATAACGGTTAACATAAATAACGCAAACTAAATAAAACCTTATTAGTAGTTACGAAAACAAAATTTAACAAATCTCTTCACAATTTCTTTTTCATTAATTTTATTTTTATTCGCCGCTCTCTCTTTTCTTCTTTTTCGTTTACGTAACACACAATATACGCACTAAACAAGTCCAGTATGTTATTAAGGTAGGCTCTTATAAATAAAATGAATTAAACAACTAGGAAGGCTTAGCAATGTATTAATACATAATAATAAATTTTGAAATGTTTTTCAAAAACTTTTATCACAATAGCTTGTCTGTTAATGGTTAGGAAGGTGAAAAAAATGTATCAATGATTTGTGGCGGAACTCTTTCACAGTAGCGCTAAGATGTCAAAGGACAGCTTTTCGAATTTGTTACATAAAGAGGATTTTGATTTTATGGATATGCCAGCGCATATTTAACTGCCTTTAAATGTTTAAACAAAGCTTGCCCAGAAATAAGCATGCTTCTGAAGATTATTAAAAGCTACGAGTCAGATATCTAGGTGACAAAATGGCGTGAAGTAATTGTAAAAAGACAAAAAAAAGCCTGTGTCACCTGTGCGTGATCTTAGTTGCTACGATTTGATTCATTAAACTAGATAGAAAGTAATTAATACATTATGATTTTACTCTAGGCTTGTATCAACAAAATTTCGTAACTTTCACGTGTATTATTATTGTATATTATTTCTTATTACTATTCTTATTTGTTATATAGATAGGCAGACGGAAAAAAGGAGCACCTAGTGATAACTGGTCACCACTGCCCATAGATATTAGCGCTGTGAAAAATCACCCTTCCATCACCAACTTTGGGAACTAAGATGTTACCTCCCTTATGCCTGTAGTTATACTGGCTCACTCTCTATTCAAACGGGAACACAACAGTACCAAGCATTTCTGTTTGGCGGTAGAACACTGCCTTCCTACCATGTCGGTAATACTTACCTAGCCGGGCTTGTATAAACCCTGCCACACAGTTATATTTAGTGGGTTTAGATGTATCCCGTGGGGCCGTGAATTATAATGGAGCCATCTCGACTCTCTCAAAAGTCATAAAACGCTACTGAAAAGTACATCCGGGAAAACTATTCAATAATATGAGCAGAAGTGATGGTTTTCCCTAAAATAGTATTTTTAAGGAGGGATGAAAAATAGGAGGAGCCTTATAAAATGATGCCAATTGAACGGTATGTGAAATGGAGGACGGAAACAAGCTACACCGACGCCCGTAAATTTGAAAATGAGAATGAAGACAATGTTAATAGGTAACACTAGGCATTAATGCTAAGTTAAACTTTACCCGGATGCCAAAAAGTAATAAGCGAGATTGTTGTAATAATTAACATAAAGACAGCAGTTAGTGCGGCCATGCTATTATGCTAATGTTTACTCACAAAATGTATCTGCTGACAATTATAGTATTTTGTTATGTAGTAAAACACAGCCAGTTCGTTGTTCGAATTCATAAAGGTTCAATTGCTTAACGATTACGCAATCTCTGTGTAGCCGGTCCGATTAACTCAACTTTGGATTGGATTTTGTATATATAATTACAAATATTTTTTACAATGAAAAATAATAATAATTTAAAAAGTTATATAGATAAAATAAATGTTTTGAATTGTATTTTACATTTTGCCAAAGTATTTAAAGATTTTGAAATTTAGGATCGTCTGAAACAAAAACTACCACATCTAGTATCACGGCATTACAAAGTTTCACGACAGTTATCCGCCAAATCGGTAGATCTGTGTATTAATACGCAGTTCTACCGAAGAAAGTTGTACAATTCCACGAGAAAGTATTAACATTTCTCCTTTCTCGTTAACAAATTTATGTATTACTGAGTGAAAAACATATTGTTCAATATATCGACTGTCATAAAAGATATTTTACTAACTTTTTCATGTGGCTTCGTTTATTTTTTACTCTTTATTGTAACAGCTAAAATTTTCACCAAATAAGGGTCGTAGCTGCGGATACAATTCGCCTTATGTAATTTA
Organism: Vanessa atalanta; assembly: GCF_905147765.1. Taxonomy (NCBI): domain Eukaryota; kingdom Metazoa; phylum Arthropoda; class Insecta; order Lepidoptera; family Nymphalidae; genus Vanessa; species Vanessa atalanta. The sequence continues at coordinate 8,140,190 of NC_061876.1, read as the reverse complement.
GTTATAACTGTTATCGAATTCTAAGGATCGCTAGTTAAAATATACCTAGACAGATTGTGAGCATTGTAAATAAATCCATCGCCTCAAGTTTGTTTAAATATATATTTTAATTGGAAACCACTATCGTATAATTAATTACAGTTAATTGACATTTTTTTTAAAATATTATCTCGGAGTTTCTTTTGTTAGCTCTCCTCAAGTTCTTTCCAAATAGACGATAGACATTTCTTAACAATAATATTGAACGAAATATTTAAATTTCTTGTTGCTATATGACCTGAACTGAATGATTATATAAAAAGCATTTGACCTTAAATAATAGTTAAGGTGAAACAAGAAAGGCAAGTCTTATTTTTGTAACATTTAATTTGGAAACATGCTACGAGATACGGATTTCTGTTTGATGCTAATTTAAAACAAAGATTTTATTCAAATTAATTAACGCGTCATATAAATCTACTAATTATAATTAAATTTAAATATTTAAGAAGATAAAGTAAGTTAATTACGACATTAACTAACACCTGCGTGTGAAACGGATTTTTGTGTCGTCGTAACTTTTCCAATGTCGATTAGAATACTTTTGTCGAAGGTCAATATAAATTTCGCTTTTAATATTAAGCTTTGATAATAAAATGGCTTTATTGCATTTCGTGTGCAATACCGGCACGGGCGCAGACGCAGGCTGAATGGGCAGGCCAGGCGGGTGCGTCCAGCAGCACGGAGCTAAATGTCGCGTACACGGCCTCCGCACTCACAAACGGCCTTTGCAGTTCAGCGCGGTCGATGACCCGCTCGGGGTCGATGACCAAGCCCACATTTAGTTTTCACTTTCGTTCACTAAGGATAACTGTACCATACCTATACGTCACTTGCATACTCACAATTCCGTCCGAGGCCAGTATCAATTGGCGATTCCGGCAGTTCGCACAGGATTCACGATCAAAATTTATTGCTTTAGATATTAAGATATCCAAAACGGTATATTTATTACTCTCCGAAAGTTTCGTTTCCGACATTATCAAAGTAGGTAGCGATGTATTATTGTACTATAAAGGAAATTTCAGTAAAACAAGAATTGAAATAAATCTTATAATTACTTTACACAGAAAATTTAATCTATCGAGATGAATGCACGCTAAATGTTTGAACTATGTTTGTCCTTAGCGGAGGTTGTTGCTCTACAGATTGCCTATTTCGTAATTAGGCGCTTAACGAGTGTCCTTTAGCTGCATTTTTGGTACAATTAGGTAATTTGATTGGTAGTGGGGAAGGAGATGAGAAGGTGCGGTGCGTGGGGTTGTGGGTTTGACGATAGTTGCGCAAGAGCGGTCGTCGACTCGGTTATGTCAGCGCTTTACGTAAGCGTCACCTCGCAACGCTCTCGGGCAGGCGCCAATTGTAACCCCGCCACTGTTTCGCACTTCTCGCGGACTATTTGCGGACGCGAACCGAAGTCTTGTTAGCACTTCGGCTATTGTCAAACTATGTATACTATTAAAATTGATGTAATGTGGGGCTTATAACAATCATATAAATATAAATTCTTCATCGAGTGTATAATTAAGACCACGACTATGACATGTATCAATAATAGTTATAGTTCAGTTAACAACACAATTTTATTTTTTAAACCTACAAACGGTATATTGCGTAAACGCACCACTACGTCTACTATTAATTTCAACCTTTCATGAATCGATTAGAATCCGCAAAATTATACTTGTGGCCGTATAAGAATGGATCTGCCCTAAAGCAGTAATTATATGATTGGTTGAAGAGGAGAAGGGGCTGAAGCAGTTGCGTCAGCATACGGAGAGCGGCCGGGCTCAACGCACAAGGTTGCAGAGGTTCAATGCTCTAGAAATACGACACTCGACCCCGAGCAACCGCACGCCTGCGCCCGCGCCGCCGCGTGCCGGACCTGCGTACTACGTTGCGCTGCATATCTATATGCTACCGCTTACTATTGCGCCCTACCCTCTAACTTTGATGCGTAGGCGATGCGACTACGTCGCGTAGAACTTACTGATCAAAGATTTTTCATCATATCAAATGATATTTTCAAAGTCAAAATTTATTCCTTATTAAAAATAATCGATCATAGAAACTAAACAATCCAATAATATAAAAACAAAACGATTTTGATTAAAAATGATGCGGCTTTCCATTTCAAGTTTCGCACTAACAAACAAGTGGGACTGTAACTGATCAACTTCTAGTTACAGTTACGTAGTCTTATTAAACTAGGTCTTCCAAATTATGACAGTTTTGTTTTAACGGTACATACACGCACAACTCTGCCGCATAACCTTCAAAAGAGAGAACGTAGTGCCGTAAGCACGTCCAATGTGCCAACTCTTTTTATGTAGACATTTCGCAATTTTTTATAAATTATTTTGCCTTCGACCTTTGTAAGCCGCCCAATTCAGCCCGATTGGTATTCCCGTGGCGCCAGCATTGCTTTTCGTAACCCATGCTTCGGCGCAACAAGTCATTGTGACGTGACAGACATACATACATTCAAGCGATCAAATCAAAAGCAGGCTACAAATTGTTCTTAAGACATTTTTATACTACACATGTGTGTGACGTAGGTGTTGTTTATTACATAATCGTTTAATAAATATATTAATATTCATTAAATACTTTCAACCTTAAATATCATACGAAATATTTTGGGTTATCGATAAAAAGTAAATGTAAATAATGTACAAAATATTGGTTCGATATTATTTGTCTAATAAATAGTGAAATATGCAATCAAATCGAGATATAATTGCAGATATTATATTAGATATTACATTTTATAATATAAGTCTATGCTGACGTAAGGTTAAGTAGTAAGTAGTTATGGTATGTGTTTAGATACATACATATATATAAATATACCACCACCATCGTAATTTTAATTTTCTAATCTCATAAACCAAACATCTAGACGAAATCACTAGAAAGCTATAAGACCACCTTTAATGTTGCTTATATTTTAGTTAATTTTTTGACTTCATTTAACTTACATAATTAAGAGGACAGTTAAGAGTATAAATAGTATATATCTTAATTAAATACAAACAAATATTTCGTTTATAGCCGGTATAGATTATTTATCTAGAGGTTTGCACAAAAAAAAAACATGAACTATATGAAGCATGAGTATATTAATTACGAAAGTATCATTCGCAACCAGTATTTTTGGATGACATGTATTAAAACGATGAGTATTCCATTACAGTTCATAAACTAATGAAGAATTTTATCATTACGTTACCAGCTCTGTAATTAGTATTTACCAAATTAAAGAGAAAAAGTAGTTAATTGCTATTTCACAGTATCTGTTCTTGTTTTATTGTTTCCTTTTTTAGTGGATTGCACCGTTATACGTTGACAATTTCTCCGCTCACTTCTTTGCTTATTCTGATTATAAGTCGTAGAAAGCGTCAAAGTGCTTATACAACTCTTTAACAGCACGTGATCGGCAGCCCCTGGGCTCGAGTTACCAAAACTGTCTGTTTATTTCACGATTGCTATTACTTCGGGCCGAGTTCACCGACCTCGATGTGACTGACGAAGAAACCCTTCTCCTACGACGGCGCCAAAGTTCCACAACAGTACTGTCAAATAGTTTAAGCCTCATATACACTGGAATGTTATTACAAAGTGCATGTCCAACTGTATATTGATACGAAGTTGACTTTATAATACCTACCTAATGACACTCGTAGAACAATACCCTCTGACGATAGCTACATGTCTACCTGACCAAAGGAACGACTACGCAGCCTTTCACGTACTTATTTTGGCAGGACCCCCTTCTCGTCCCACTTCCCGCGCTCCGCCTCGCCCCAGCACCAAGAGAAAGTAGCTAGCCTACGCAATTCTAGGGTCAACGACCGAACTCGAAAATGCTTACTTCTGACAAAAAGTGACACATTAAACTGCGTGCATTTCATATTCAGTATGTGTGGTCAGTTTCTTGAACGGATGTTGAATGGGCGATGCGATTAGGTCAGGTAGTATAGTAGCTATTGTTACTGTGGACTGCTTCGAGCACTCGCATAGAAATTTGCTTTACATCCATCTATATCAGCTTTGCTGAGCGTCATTCTCTCTATATTATCTGTAAACAACTAAACTATGACTGCAATATTTATTTTAATATTGTAGTCCTTTATAATAAATGTTAAATAATTAAATAATATTTAAGACGTTCACATAATATTTAACAATGAAGGGCTCTCAATTTTAAAACGGCATCAGCAAAAAATAAACCGTATTAAAAATCTAACAGATTGGCGTTCTACTGCTCCACAAAGAGCATAGCAACGGAACAGCCTCGAGGCTGTGTCGAATTATTATAAGTAAATTGGAATAGCGACCAGTCTTTTCAAGTCGAAAACTTAAGTCATAAAACACAAGTTATGATGATTTATAATCGACGGGAAAAGTTATATTCGTTTCCATTTACTGTTGTTACAAAATTATGACTTGGATATTAAAATTATAATCTATGTCATTTATGATTACTACCTGAATTTAAAATTGTATATCACTTATTTGATACATACATATTTCCTGATAATCATTAGACGTTTTATATAAATAACAGCCTTGCTAATACGCGTCGGCTATTGACATCATCGTAATTATACATTTGCGTCTAAACTATGTGTTTAAAGTTAAAGAGCAAAAGGTTTCGTTATCTTGTGCATTCATAAGATATCTTTATTAGAAGATATTCGATGAATTTGCTATTTTATTAGATATACTTAGTATATCAATTTAATTATACTATTGATAATTCGTAATGTAAAATATTTTAAATAAAATTTGAAAGTCGTGTTGATAATGTTAACAAAGAGGTTATTGGAAACTTATTATGTCTTTTTTTTCAACTTCTTTTGTTTTCATAAATTAATAATTATAATCGAATACAGTCGAAAAGATATTTTTTTAACAAATAACTGTGCACGCAGTTAATGGAAATATTTGTTTTTGAATACGGCTTATTACATAAAATAATCGAAAAGCTATGGTCACAGTAGTTTAATTATATTATTATGTTCGATTCAAATTCATTGCAACCATTATTTTATTGGTTAAACAAACGTATTAGTGTTTTATCTTTAACGGTCCTAATAAATTTAATTAGTTGTGATATACAGACACACGTGTGTTAAATTTTTTTGATAACAATTAACAGAATTAATGGACAAAATTTTCTTTATTAAAATTAAATTGTTATCTACATTTGATACGACGACAATGGAATTCCAGATCGATTTTAGAAGTATAAATTTATCTTTTACGCAATTATGGGAAGAGCTTCTTCTACCTTAATTCTTATACGATTTCATTACTTTATCAAAGCTTTTAACGTGTGCTTGCTGTAATTTCATATGAGCAGAAATGAATTGTCCTATCAAATGATGAAGTCAGTTTCCTTAACGTTTAGTTTCTTTTCTTAAGTAAGTGTTATCATCTGGTTGTCTATAAGGTTTTCGACCTATCTTTTATCTTTTCGTGTGTGTTTTCCTTTACTTCCTTGTACCTAATTAACTGAAATGGAAAAGGTAAAGCGTCTCTTATGACTACAGAACAATAAAGAATGAAGACGCCGGACGCTAAAATGCATCCTTGCTCGACATTCGTTACTGTGAATGAGTTTGCCGTACCACTCTTAAAAAGAAAAAATGTTGTACTTTTTGGCTTTAACTCGTACATGACAGGATATATTATCTCGTAATAAGCAGTCTTAGTAATCTTACAAACTACTACGTACATCCAACTTAAGTAGTTCTGCCTAAATACCTCTTGGGGAATCTCTCGAAAATATCGTTGCACTTTTCTGGTGTGAGATGCTTTCTGGATAGACATAAACATAATTTTCAACATCATTACGTTGGATTGTGAATATCTGAAATCGCTGAGAAACGGCAAACAAGTTTTCCGGCGAAATATGTTCAGATAAAGACAAAAATGTTGTCATTTAGTCATTATAAATTCCATCCTACTATAGATTAAGGCGACACTATTGTTTTTAATAGTATTAATATAATTGAATGTTATGATATTAAACGCCCGCGACATCGCACGTGCCGCGGCACCTCGCCATGGAAAATCACAGAAAACAAGGACACGATGCAATGGTTCATTCAACCGGACGTTATTATTCAACGAGCGCACTGTGATGAAACTACGCAGATCTTCATTATTATTAACAAAGCCCAGCGTTTCGAAATTGGACACGTAAGTACCTACGCGCGAGCCCTAAGGCACAGCCGAAATATGTCGTCCTACAATAGAAACCATTGAACATTAAATTTTATTGGTGTCCAGTTTAATAGATGCCAGCTATGATAACCTACTTGTTGAATAACGTGATCGAATGACAAAATATCAAAAGGTCACTATCGAGTTTTGCTAAATTTTGAATACAACGTTTTAAATTTTTATTTGTGTTAACTAGTAAACGGTATGCTTATCTATTAGTGAAAATATGTAAGCATTTCAAACTGCAGTTGACTATTTCATTCTGAACCAATTACTTGGGAAACTACAACTGGCTAGTTAGGGTAGTAAATAATAAATGAATGGCGGGTAATTCCGAGGGTACAAATGTAAAATCAATTGCAGCGAGCGGTCGATAAGACGGAAAATGCAACGTTCAAGAAAACTTCAAACACGACTGTAAGCGTCTTCTATTATGTAAATAGAGCACTTTTGTGTTATTTCTTTAAAAGAAATAAGAATATTTACGTTAAATCTAAGTTTTGTTTTTTTTTCTATCTTAGGATTCATGTGTAGAAATGATTTATAGAAAATCGAGGAAAACCATTAAATAAATTGAATTTATGTCAGTTCATTGCTAATAACAATTATCAATAACATACACGTAAGACATAAGATTTGTACATATATACTGCAATGTGTTTAAACGTTATTTGTATAATATTTACTATATTTTACGATATTTATTTTATAATTATTTAAAACTAATTATTTTTGACGTTGTACACTTTAATATGTGACATTTTAAAATTTTGGTAAAACCCATCAAATTTTTTTTCGTAATTTCTCAGTTCTGGTAATAAATTAGTATCAGTTTCGAAATTCGAGCCGTTTTGTATTGTGAAATTTGGAATATTTTAAAAGTGCGCGCAAATACTAGGTTATGAAATATTGTTGCCTATAGTTATCTTAATCCTTACGTAAAAACTTACCGTTTATTTAATGCTGTCTAATTTGCTTAACTCGACTTATTTATGTATAATTTATTATAACAGCGTTTCTATGTGTTTTAATTAGACTAGAAAAAAAATAATAGAAATCTGTGCGTGTAGAATAAGCAGCTCGTTTCTGAAATAATGAGTAAAGTCAGATTAGTTAATCAAAAAAACTGAATGTTAATTGGTCGTCTATTACGTCATCGGCTGCCATCTACCAATGATTATACAGTAAAGCTAACCTAACTTTGATCAGCACTTCGAGAACTGCAACTCTGACTTTAATTTCAAACTTTTTTTAGAGCATTTTTTTTCATACAGAAGGAGAATTCCATACTGCCATCATAACTTAACGGTTACCGTATGCTATTTTGTAACCTATAAACCAGTATAATAAAAAACACATACAGTATTTCAAAGTTGGCACTAAGATGATAAAATTATCGACTACAATTCAACAACAATATACATTTTAAATGCGATTTGGCTAGGAAATGCATAGTATATCGATGCTATCTAGAAAAATGTTATATTAACTGCTAGCTTATTCAAGGCAGGCTAATAGAAAATAACCTTCAGTGGCATATACCTAGTCCATATAAAGTATCAGCCACCAGTACACACGTAAACAGATAAAATCTGCTAGAAATGTCTTTAGCTATAAATAAATATTTTTTGGAGTGAAAAAATCTTTAACGAATAATAATCAGTGAAATTTATCTGAAAGAATCGAAATCAGCAACATTTATTGCTGATTGGTTTAATACCGTCCCAAGTGGTCGGTCGGTTTTATTTAATTGGCTTCGCTCTGCAATACAATAAAATGCTGAACATAAATTCTAATTTAAGATAAATATATGTTATATACATATGTCGAAGGAGGGCCGACTTCATATTTTTCTTGAGAAATGTGGGCAGTTTTATTCTTGCATTTCATGGTTTTAATCAGCTTCCAGACAATCTTGGTACACTTATAGCACCAAGGTTAGTAACGAAACGAAACAATTCCGTGCGTCTGTATAGTGCCAAAATTAGGTAATGAATGTGCAGCACTCAACTGACTATTAGGACCACGACTCTGTCAAAGCACCCCATCCGACATCACGCGTCTGACGTAGTGGCTAGTTTTAGCCAACGTCCGCAAGGTGGCGCACGTTCGTTTCAATATTCTTCTAGATACTATTCGGCGATCCTCTGACGAAGGTCCTCGTTTCGTCCTGCGTTAAGCTGTGACATATTTTTACATCGGATTACTTAGTTAGAGTTAAATTTACAAATAATTCTAAAATCAATTACCAATCTAGCAAAAACACCGTAAAAAAAACCCATAACAAATGAAAACAAAACCCCAGTTATCTTATTCGTGACCAACAGGCCTTCGCTACAAGGCCAGGCCCGACGATACCAACTAGAGCTACCGCACTTCTACGAGCTCACTGAGAACTCGAAGAGCAGACGATTTATAATAGGCTACGGGTGCGATAATCGCTGGCTCAACGAATTCAAACGAGCTTTCATCATCTACTTCCTTTAAGTCATCAACAATTTCAATTGGTACTCGACCCTCAGGCATCTTTCGAAGACGGTCGTGAAATCGCTAATGGGCTCTAGACAAAGTAATTGAAATGTACTACGCACATTTTTATTACCAATACCAACAAGAGAAATCAGATTATTGACTTGTTTACCAATATCTTAACAATACTCTCTCTAATTAGAGAACATTCAGCGCAGAATCATAATCGAATTTAAAATGGGCTTCATAATATTCACGATGGAGGTTCGACCAGAGGTCGACCCATCGCATGTTGGCAGGTACATTGGAACCTCCGAATGAGCAGGTACTTGCGATGTGACCCGGCGTACCAAATTTAAAGCACACCACGGAGTGGTAGCTGGTTTACATCAAAATTTGATGTAGCAGGAGCTGACATAGTTTTTTTTCGCTTCTATCTTCTTCTTGACACAATCAGCTTGCTTGTGCCCGAGCTCAAAACAATTCCGTGCGTCAGTATCGGACCGGAGTCAGTCAACGAATGAGCAGTCAACCGTCCAATACATACAACACAACACTCTAACAGTCTGTTGGAGCATACATCACGTCATTACGCGATGTCTGAGGTAGTAGCTAGTTTTAGCTAACGTCCGCTAGGTGGCGCCCGATCATTTCAATATTTGTATATGTATATTTATAATGAACATAACAAAACTGCTTATTTTAAGAGTTGAGGGAGGGAGAAAGGCAGGTTGTCGAGTATTAAAGCTGATTAAAGCCTTTGATAAATATTCTGATTCTTTATTTTTAATACTGCAATGCGATTCGGCAAGAATGAATTCTTACAGAATCTTCGTATCTCAATCGTGAGATGTTGACAGCCGACATACAATGATACGCCATTCAGATACGTGTATCCTATAAATTTTATAATTATTATTGTCGATGTCGCATATTACATTCTAAAATATCACACTCATTTTCTGAGGTGAGTTTCGTGTTTTTTTTTTCTTACAGCTTTTATCTTAAAAGTAAAATGAGAACGACATTAGGAAACGTTACATTAGACTCAGATCTGAACTTCACATTTTGTATGAATTTGAAAACCGATAATTTTGGTCCAAAAATGTAGAATCATAGTAAGTGTACATAAAAGCTTAACTTTTAATAATTTGGCAAACGATAAACCTTGTGGATTCCAGGATTCGATTAATTTAAAAAAAAATGTCGTGAGTAACGCTTCGTTGCTTGCCAGCCAAAATAGTTCTAAGAACTTATTCCTTTTGACTGCATTGCAGCAAGGCAATGCAGGAACAAATGTAGTCTTTTCAAATAGACAGAAAATGTACCTTATCTTTTAAAATATAACTGTAACTCTTCTACGCATTCTATATTCTACGCATACGAAGTTGCAGTTTTCAGCCATTTTATAATTCACAATTTATAAAGAAAACTGGTGTAATGGTAATTTACAAAATTTTAACCACTCTTTTGGAATGACAAATGTTTGTTAAAAAGAAATTACGAAACTTCAACAAAGATAATAATAATATTCTCGGAGGACCTTATAAATATTTTATTACGTATTCATTTAAAAACACGAATAGCCCAATTTTTACTTAGAATCTTTTATCTTGTTGTAGCTCAAATAAATAATACGATCGTAACTAATCTTAAGAAATAAATGCGTCATCACAGTATAGCATAGAGAAATCTAAACACCACCACCCTAAAAGAATCGAGATTAGTATGCATACCGAGGCGACAAACGCACCAAAACCGACCAGCTGCGTGATGGTGTAACCGCGTGAGCGCGGTAGTAATGGGCCGGGTTCGTTCGCCGATAAAAGCGAAAGTGCTGCGTTCACTGGGACAACGACCGGCTCCTGCGACAGTCCTCCACTTCCTGTACCCGACTCATCATCATACGTCATTCATACGAGCGTAAACCAACTTGCAGCATAAAGATTTCTTTAATTTTTTTTGTGGTAAAATCCTTATATCTCATTTCCACCAGCATTCTACTGTTAAACCATTACGTAGTATTTATCCAAGCCTGAAATAAACTTAGCTTAACGCTCATCCGATACGAAATAATCCTGCGAACTTAAGTACACACAATGTGGAACTTTAAAATCGATTTAGGTACTGGCTGAGGTACACTATAATCCTTCTACGAATATAATAAAGGTATACTTAATCTTTATAATTCCCACTGCCACTTCATCATCTAATTATTCATTTAATTATATGATATCACTAGAATATTATTATGCTACAAAAGTAAGTGTTTCTGCATAAACAGAAGTTTATGAGTCAAAAGAAAACGTTGGAAAAAGTGTTTACGCTGCAATTTGAGAATCGCCAACTAAGCTTAATCCTTTAGCGTATAAATAACCTGTTTCCATAAGACACGTCGTAGGTCTTCCTTAAGAAATTGGAGAGTTTTAGATCAAATTGCCACGTCGCTTACGCGGCTTTTTGTAGACACATAAGTCTAATGGCTAGCTTATAAAGTAGATCTTGGGATCCTGTATGTAAGCCACTAAAAATTGGTCTTTTATTAAGTAAATCTTATAATACCAAAATGTCGATACAACAATATTTAATCAGGTAGAGAGCAAAAATTTTTAATTTATTTATCATAAAAGTCAATACAAAAATTAAAAAAGATATCACATACTTTTAAAGGTTGAAATATTGACCATAATATACATACAAACACCTACTCGTATATACACTACTTATGGATGATTTGCAATATGTAGATATCATATTTGTGATCGCTTATAACAAATCTGGAAACAAACAACACAATTATTCTTAGAAATAATAGAAAAGTTCGCACTCCCAATTAAGTACTACAAATAATAAGTACAAACCTACCTAACTTTTTATAACCTATAGTATTACGCATTTATTTTAAAAATAAAATAACCGCTGAATCGAATGTAGTAAAAAATTTGCTGGTGTTCAATATATATCATTACGAGTCAGATAAAATTGGTTTGGATTCGTATCATAACTTTCCGCTCAAGATACGCCATACAAAACAACAATCAAACCAATCACTATCCTCAAAATGCGACTTTCCAGAATTACCACTCTCGTAAATCGAAACCATAATATCACAATCCGTTAATTTAAATATTTATTAAACTTCCAATATAATAATACACATACGTACGTAAGTGGAATACTGTCATTATCAGTAAGACATTACACTATACAGCACATTTTGATCTGAATTTCAAATTCATATTGAAACAATAATGCAGTTCTCACCACACTTTTATCAAAATCATTTAAAGTCTGTTACTTTGCTACCATGTTATTTATTAACAACCTTGATATGTTTGGATTGTTTCAGTATTTTATGAATACTGTGAGAACACTGACTCCTACTGCACTACGTATCAATCATCTACGATATATTTAAGGCAATCAATTCAAGGCGATATACTAACAAACATCCAATTGTATTTATAATATTAGTAAGTAAGAGGTGTATATTTTTATTACATTGTCTCACAATATTTTATTTATCATACAATATTCCATTCATATATCTAGTAAAGATTTTATTTATATCTAATAATAGTTTGGCACATTATAATCACGACAGGATTAGGAAGATTTCTCGTGTTATGGACACTATCTTTCACTTCTCTATGAACATTGACATTAGACATTTATTTTCTTGACTTAGCCGATATTATGTCAGAAATTTGAAAATGAGCCACCTGATGGTAAGTGGTCACCATCGCCCATAGACAATGGCGCTGTAAGAAATATTAGCCATTCCTTACATCGCCAATGCGCCACCAACCTTGGGAACTAAGATGTTATGACCCTTGTGCCTGTAGTTACACTAGCTCACTTACACCCTTCAAACTGGAATACACCAATACTGAGTACTGTACTGTTTGGTGATAGAATATCTGATGAGTGGGTGGTACCTACCCAGACGGGCTTGCACAAAGCCCTACCACCAAATTATTTCGATACTATAAATACTACCGTAAATAGAAGGTAGCTACACATTCAAGCAGAGCTCATATGGATCACATTCAGATATGTTTATAAATATCATATTAAAGTTCTTAATGAAGCGGTAATATTTTGTATCGTTATTTTGAGTTCCGGTGTGAAGGGCGAATGTTATTATATTGCATAACATGTCAAGTCTCTCGATAGCGCGTTATTACATCCTCTTGGGAGTTAAATTTACTATTCTATAAACATAATAAATGTATTTATATAAAATACAATAAAATGGTTCAATAGAAAAATACGGTTTGGCAAATTGCTAAATAGGCAAAATGCGTGACGGCTATAAATTGTCCTGACAATATTTGTGACAGAAGATAGATGCGCTAACTTCATACATAAAACATAAAACTGTTACGCGTCTTCTATCTAATATGTAACTAATGATAACCTTAATCTAAAATAAATGGTCAATCTGACTCTGCTTTGGAAAAAACTATTTACACTGCGTGATGTGTTTAAATAAAAAAATATTTGCATGGTAACAGCGTGAAAATAAAATACTTAAATAGTTTTACAGAAACGAATTCCTCACTAATGAAAAATATTAGGCAAAAACTTATTTATAATGTATTTTTATAATCTACGTAATGCATGATAATGTAAAAAAAATATTCACGATAGTTATTTATAAAATATAACTAAACAAGCCTGTCAGATTTTCTCTACTGTATCCACGAAATAAAACTTTACAGCCAATAATTCAACAGGCGCATTCGAAAAAAAAATAATTTTTTAATAAATAATGGTATCGAGTTATCCAAATGTTTACCATAGGTCTTAAACTAAAATAAAAAAGTCTGTGACCAATTCAGTAATTCAAATTACATTGTTTTTTTTCTGATCGCAGATCACTTATTGAAAGGTCTCAGAAGATTAATTGCGAGACATAGTCATTCCTCTCAAAATTTATACATTTTCATAACGTTAATAATCTCATGATTAAATGAAAATCCTCGCATGGACGTAAATAAGAAACAAACAAAGAAGTACATTATTAACGGTAGTGACGCATTCACGTTTGTATTTGCTGCATCGCATCGTTTAAATTTCCCTCTTGGCGCCGGAGACAGCAAGTCTATACCTCCGGCGGGCATCGCAATCGTTACAAAGCGTCGGTCTGCATCGTTGGGCATGCGCACTCTAACAAACCGTTCAATCGGCTCAGAAGGAAGTGAGGAGATTCGACGCTGCACACTGGCGAGTAGCTGCCGTTCCGCCGTCTCGCCGCACCGCCCGCACCCGCAGTCCTCCCGACGCGCCGGTTCTGCGCGCTCCACGTTAACCGCATCATGGTGAGTCACTGTTCAGTGCGAAACTATTCATTTACGACAACCTTAGTGCAAATTTTTTATAAATGAAATATGACAAGTACAAATAAACATGCACACGAGTCAATAAAATAATAATAGAAGCATATACTTTTAAATGTGTTTAGGAGTCGTCGTCAAACTAAAAGATCACAATATTACATGTTTAACCTAATTATATGATGAGAGATATTGAGAAGCCAGCTCTAGGACGAAATAATTTCAAGGTCAATAAACCAAATACAACGTACACTGGTATATTACTGGTATATATTAGTGTGAAATATATGTAATTTATGAAAATTTCAGGTAATGGACAACCGAACAAATGAAGAAAATAAAAACGAACAAGACTCGGCTATATTTGTTACAAACTTTCAAAATGGAGAGACAGTAAACTATTCCCTTGTTTTAATTAAGGGGTTGATAACCACAGGAGCTTGTAATAACAATGAAAGAATTAAATGTACCGTTTCCAATAACGGAAATGAGTGTGATTCGCTTTGGGAGGTTTACAATAGAGAATTTAAAATAATAATCGAACTAAAGCGTGGTGAAAATGTTATTAATTTGAAATATGTTGAACAAAGAAAAACATTATTTTTAGGATATGAACCCAGGAGAACTAATCTCAAAGTAACGCCAGTGTATATAATCTGTCAAGGTCATGATGGATGTTTTCAAAGTCCCTCTGATATCGATAATTCTATAGAAAGCGCGTGCTCCCGTATATCGATAGGAGCTAAATTAATCCAGTCTATTACAGCTGAGAAACTTTACGAAAGTGGATATGGAAGAAAAACATTTCAACTTGAACATGAAGTTAATCCAAGAAAACCAGAATGCATTGTATTTAGAAGTAATCTAAATGTAAACAAAGCAAGAAAAATGAGACAGGGAGAACTGTGGTCACAATTTGGAAGAGAATTAATGCTTTCCGATTTAGGAAGTAATGAAAGAAAGTTTCTTGGGTTTATCTCGTGCACTAGATATAAAGGTACAGACATAGATAAACAAATGACACACGACGAAATAGTTTCTTTGACTGAAGCATATGCAGCTTTAGGCGGTGGTGGTTTAGCATTGTTCGGAACCGCTTGTTTATATACTTGGCCTACATCTGTGGAAGAAATAGTCCCAAGACTTGTAGACGCTTCTCCTGTTAATTCGCGGCGTTTCATGGATGATAGTGGCTACAGAGGAACATTAGGTGGATGCTATGCAACGACTTTAGGTTCTGTATTGCATGAACTTGGACATACATTTGATCTTGGCCATACAAAAGATGGTATTATGGGTCGAGGCTTCGATAATATTGATCGCGTGTTTCTTGTTGGAGAGAGAAAATCAACTCTACTCAAAGATAATATGAATAACTATAATGGTAAGCCAGTTCAACATTCTACAGTTTCTCTTCAACGTAATATCAGTGTAACGATGAACGTGGCTGAACCATTAAGAGTCTTAGGCCCACGAAGTAAAACTACATTAGGTAATTTTGCTTCAATGTCAAAATCAGATATTGTAAGGCGAAGTCCAAACGTTACTCCAATAACAAGGCCATCAAGTGTTTATTCGACTATTACAAACAGACTTTCCGAATCTAAAAAAAATCTTAACCGGACCAATGGGAACGATTCAACATTTTGGACAAGAAATTGTGCAGTTCTTTTGTCTTACCATCGTTGGTTCAACAATGAATATGGAAGAGAGAGACAAGCTATAACAAGATATTTAAAATTTGATAAAAATAAAATGATGATAATATCAACAGCTGGAATACGCATAGTTGAAGTAAGGGATGATTCCAACGGTATGGTCTTAGATTCATATGAATTCACAAATCTATTACCAGAAAAGCGATTTTTAGTACCGTTTACCTTTTCACCAAAAACTAAAGTACTAACTATTGTGGTTGAAGATGATCTAGGAAATGTATTAAAACAAACATTCTCCTATTGAAACTTTACAGTGAAATATACTAAGACATTAAGTCACTGAAAGACATTTAGTGTCGTCGATTTTAAAGTGTATATTTTTTTTTCTTAAATTATTCTTCTATTAAAAATAAATGTGCTAAAGTGATTCAAAAGAAAACTTCGTGTTTTTAAAACTAATTACATGCTGTAATAGTTAAAAGACTGATTCGACCACATGTCTGGTAGAATATTTGTGATGGACTTTACTAACAATTCTTTAAAAACGGATATTTCTGCAAACATCATTATAAAAGGTACATATTAATATATTAAGAGGGACGAACTGTATAGGTATTTTGGTTACTATTTATTCTATAGTACATTTTTATTATAATGTCATTAAAATTGGTATTTATTGCCGTTAATCTAAAATTAACATAAAGTTTATATTAACATTAAATATGATGAATATATTAAAAAGGAATAAAAATAATTAAAAAAAAAATACTGAATTCAATGAACAATAACGTACGATATTTATATTATATACCTAAACCAATAAATATAAAATTAAAAAAAAAATAACTGCTGAACATAATATTCAAAATGAGAAGCAGTACAAAGACCAATTATGAATGTAGATAATCATCATAAAATGACGTGAAATGAATGAATAAAATGAATACTCTCATTCTTAGTCAGGATTATGGATTCATAACAGATTTATATATTTAATTTATATAAGTTTATTTTACAAAATTCCTGCAGATAATCGCTGTATAAATGTATATTTCAAACGCCTATTGAGCTTTTTTTTTCAAAAATATTTTAAAAAGTCGTAGCCTCATGATAAAAAATTACATTAAGCTCATATTAATTTATAGCCTTCATTCTGCTTCATCAATTTTATATTATATCTTATATAAATATTATATGCATATCATTACATCCATTAGAACAAAATATTTGTAGTATGTTACTAGTTGTAGTTGTAGTATGTTACTTATATAATATATTGCTAGTGTGGATTTACCCTTTTCCAACTAAACCGAAATAAATAAATAAATCCTAGCCAATTACAAAAATAATACATTTATACTGTTAACTGAATTGTTGTTTAAATGATATATGTTAGTAGAAAGCATTTAAAAATTTTTAATTACTAGCACATTTTTTAAAATAGCAATAATTTGAATCTGGATAAAACTAGCTGGAGAATTATTCCTATATTATTATTATTCCTAAATAATTTTAGATAAATAGCTTATCAATATCATAATTTTATGAAACACTTTATACATAAATCACCGAAGTATAAATTATAAAATACTTTAATTTTACGGGATTATATTTTATCCGAATATTTTATTTATACGGATATAATACAAATATTTTATCGGTTATTTATGTTTGCAGATACGGTAACAGCTACGTAATTATTTAGTAATACTTATTAATTAGGAATTTTTAACGGATACGAAATAATTCGCTGATTTTTTCATATACTTTCAGTTACGAATATTAGATTATTTATAAAATTGTATTATGTTGTTTGGTGCTTTCTATTTTTATGGGGTTTCTATTCTTCTGTACGATCTATATTTCGAATATACTAGCTTCGGATAAGGTTACGGAGCTCCATAGCCTCTTTAATTCCTCCTATATAATTAAAAATGTTACAATGTCAAAAACAAATTATATTTTTGACGTTTCTTAAGACTGCTGTCACAGTTTTGTTTACTTTTTTGCAAGTTTCTTTGGATTTATATTTTATAAATTTATTTTATTATTTGACAATGTGAAACAAAAAATTTATATATTTTCAACTTAAATATATTATTAATAATGTTATTAAACCCATTTCAAAATAATGTTATTCCGTACATTTTCAGATTACTACATATTTTCTGCATTGCCTATCGAATGATAAGAATACACTCATGATTGATGATAAGAATCGATAATTTAGCTTCATGTTATCTTATAATTCATATATTACTGACTTTTGTGTAAGAAGTGTTGAGACAAAATGGATAGTACTTCTACAGCTACTAAAAATTCTAACTCTCAAGACTTAATACCATTTTCCTACGTTAATGGAAGAATAAATGTTATAGAATTTCTAGAAGCAGTCAAAAATTTAATTACATTAGTAGGTATGTACTTTGACTGATGATTAATAAATCAGCATGATTTTGAAGTGTTTAAAAATTGTAAATTATTATTTTAATTACAGATCGTCTTGGAAAAGTATTTGCACCAATTAAATATGATATGGAAGGAAATGTTGAGGTAAATAAATTAAATGGGCCTCCAATTATCTAATTCTCAGATATTGAAATATTAGTCATTAACTTTACTATGTTTACTGATTTCTAATGTTAAAAAATATAAGCTTAGACTTTAAATCTTTGATTGCTGGGTAAAAATCGTATTGAGGAAAAAGTTAGAAATTTAAAGGAACTATAATTTAAATAACTTTTCCCTTTGTGATATTCTGATTATTTGTAGGACTCTGTTTTATTTTGCTATGTTCTAATTTAATATTACCGCTTTTTAATATACTTTGATAATATTTATTTTTTAGAAAATTAAAAAATATGAATTCAGTGAAGATTCATGTTTACTGGAACTGATGGCTAAAGAACATTCTAAGGGAGAATGTAAATCTGCTGAAGGTGTTTTGTGGCTGAACAGGTGAGCACATATTGTATAATTGACTACCTTAATTAATAGTCATTATAGTTAGTTTTATTATAATTATTAAAGAAAACAATACATATATACATACATTGTTTACAACACTGCAAGCTTGGTGTGTGAGGTGGCATGGTAGCACTCTATTATGACTTCAAAACAATAATTTTAATTTACCTAGTTTTAATATATTTTTATAATTCCAGAGCATTGCTTTTCTTTGAATTGCTATTTCAAGAAATAATAGTATGCTTACAATCAAACAATTATGATGTAAATATGAAAAATGTATATACTATTGCATATGAAGGCTCGGTCAAGAAGTATCACAACTGGGTTTCTCAACAACTTTTTGCAGTTAGTATAAAATACAATTTATATTAATAGTTTTAACTTTATTTGCAGTGCAGTCCTATTCTTATAATAGAAGTGATTAACTCTAAGCACTCCCTAAAGTTTAGTAAAGTGACACAAATTTCAATTATAAAAACACAAAATATATAATTGTTGCATTTCTACAGACAATATACAATTATATTATCATACATTTCAAAAAGATTTACTATTAACATATTACTACAGCATAATTTGTGGATATTATTAGCAGTCTGCTTTAAGAGGAATTCCTGATAAAATTAATAGTTAATTTCTTTCAATATAGTTCTGTTAATATTAATTTCCACTCAACAAATTATTTTTATTTTTAAATAATTATTATGACTACTCAGTTAAATGCATTTGTTGTATTCACATGAGCTATACAGTATAGCTATTGTCATTAAAAAATTTAAGACTTAAGTTTCAATATTTCACCTCTCTGAGATTTTTTTCTATTTGAATATATCTTGCCATCAATTAAGTGAAATGAAAAACATCAATGGAAATGTCTGTAACTGATAACAGTTAATTAAATCTTTATTACATACTTAAGTATATATTTGAAAATTTTCATTTCAGCTCATCTGCAAAATGTCACCAACTCTCCCGCAAATTTTGAAATCATTAGAAGTTGAAGACGATATCAGTGGTTTTGAGACGAGACTTACATCTTTTAATAAAACATTACACATTGTTAGATCGAAAATTGATACTTTCTTTAAAGATCAAAATATGTTTGTATAATTAAAGTGATTTTATTCTGTAATCAAATTTTATAGTACAATTTATTAAATTTTTTAAATAGTAACAATCATGTACAAAAAATAATGAGGCTAAGATTTTTTTAGTAAATACTTTTTTTTTTTAATTTGTTATTAGTATATTCTAAACCTTTAACACAGGTTATACCAAAGTTGATTTTATTTTAACATTTTTTATATCAGTGTAAAATGAAACTCATGAATATGTACCCACAATAAATATACATATGTATTTACAATATCAGTATTGTTGTGGTGTAAATATTGACAAATAATGTAATTTAAGAAGTGAAAATAAATTAAGATTCTTGGTAAGAAGCAGTAAAAGTAACTGAATGAAAAAAAAATTAATTAATATATTGTATGTATTCATTACAAACTAAAATATGTATTGAAGGTAAATGACCTTAAGTTGAATAAGTGGTCATTTGTTAGCAAAGCTTAGCCTATATTGACAGATCCATGACGAGTGTTTATTTAATTTATTAAAATAAGTATCCATATTATAATAATAATTGCTAACGAACAAAATTAAAGCACCTTATGCAAATTGTCGGGTTAAATAAAAATGCCTTAAAGTATAAATACTACAACTATTTGGATAGTGGTAAATTACTAATTTTATACTTAGTTTTTTTTCTGACATACCAAGTCAAAGACAATTTTGTATGATGTACAACATCGATAATATTAATATGTGTGGGATGAAATGGAAAGTTATACTTATTAAGAGTAGGTACATAGTATTTTAATACTTAAAGTATTATTATATATATTAAGTGAGAATTGGCAATAGAAATTTTGGTGCTGTCAAATTTATTTCTCTCGAGTCCTGAACACCAGCAGTCCTATGATAAATTATTATTTTATAATGGTGTTAGTAGTACATTTACAAATATGAAATGCTTTTATTTCGTTTAATAAATTATCAATAATCAAATATTTTTGTATCATCATATAAAATGACCATATTTTTAAATTATAGAAAATAAAAAAAAATTCAAGTCAAAAAATTATTGCATATTCAATTTACACAGATAAAAAAAAAGTGTAGCCATGTATGTATTAACATTATATTGATTTTACCAATGTGAAAAGCTTTAATAAAAATCTTTAAAATGGTTTTAGTTTTTTATTCGCTATCAAATACCCCATATTATCGATATTGTAATACAATCTATCTCGATCCAAGCGATCTATCAGCTTGTACTGTTGTCATTCATCTAACAGCACATTCCCCTTTTTCCTTAAGCGTATTTAAATATCTTGACATATCTTTTAAAATCAGGTCCAAATTTCAAAGTATAAACGGAAAAAAATATTTTGATAATTGACCTATGTAACTTGATTTGACTTTGATTGATCGTGCTAGCTATTTTAAGTTTCTTTTCAATTTGAAATAACTCAATAATTGTAATGAATTAAAATATATATGCAGTCGTCGATTATTTTAGCAAATACATCAAAATTCTAAGTTTTTTTAGAAGTAAGCGAACATAATTCCTAGTAACCTCTAACGTTTCGTAGTACCTACTATAGAAAGACTGGACAAGCGCATACTACTGAAAAAAAATAACTTAATTTACACTTATATCTTTGGAGTGAGACAAATATATTGTTTTTGCCACGGAAGACGCTTGTTTTAAAGCCAAAAAACTGTATACTGTTTCTATGATTATGATGCCCCACAGTCCAGCATGTAAAATAAGTTCAACTGGAGTGCTATCTAAATATGAATTAAATAAGAAAAAAGAAACAAGAGGCATTTGCATCAATACTGTTAACATCAAGAAGCCCCCCAGCTCTGGAACCTGAAAATACAAAAAAAAACAATAAATAAATAAAACCAACACAACATACGTAGGTACATACCTATGTATGTTTCTAACTAAACGATTTCATATGTAGGTACCGCATAGCAAAGTTAAGTTTTGGTCTATGCAAACTATCAATTTCTCTTGAATAACGAAAATATTCAATAAAAATTAGACTTTTTAAAATATAAACATATTTTTATTAAGAGATAATATTAGCATAAAATGATTCAAGAGTCAATATCAAAATATTTTAATAATATTCGAGGCAAAATTTAGGCCATAACAAATTGCTAGTATTAATTAATCTAAACATATTTACATTAATTACAATCGAGAATTAAAAAATAATAGTAACACAAGTAGGTACTTAAGTAAATACTCACTCTGCAGGATAAATTTCCATAATTACCAAGGTAGAGTCGTATAATTTCCAATACAGTTAACAATATAAAGACTGTAACTGATAAGTATTTTGAAAGATGTCCCAGCCTTTCAATCTAAAATTTAACATAAATAATATAAACAGCAGTTGTTTATATATACACTATACCTACTACTTAATAGCCGTTGATTTATGTATTGAAATTGTTACACATCAACTTATCACTACACACTTAAAATGAACAACTATTTATTATAAGTGGATAAACATAATAAGTTATGTTTTTAAAGATGGAAACAACATAATGTTGTTGTCAATGATTGAACCTTAAATAATTAACATTTATATAATTTAAATATGAAATATCTTGAAATTTTTTATTTTAAGATTATAATATATTAAGTTTCGGACTTAAGAATTGGCCACCTGGATAAAATTCATAATTACTATTACATAGGAGTAGCAAAAAAAAAATTGTGCTGTGGCAGGGCCGGACCGTAAGATAAGAGGGACCTGGGCTAACACTACTTAAAGGTTAGAGGCCCGCCATATCTGAACGTAGACTTGAAACCATACAACCTGTTTAATTTAATAAAGTTATGGATTCTTTCTATTTTTGACTTTGTTTGACTTAGTTGGGGCCCCTTGAATCCACGGGGCCCTGAACTGAAGCCCAAAAAGCCATATGGTAGATCCGGCGGTATGATTAAGTATCAGATATACGTTAATGATATGTTACATAGTGTATACATTATATAAAATATAACTTTAATTAAATTACATTCGCGTACCTATATAAATAATTTATACCTTTAACCTATTATTACGAAAGTCAATACTCACCTTCGTATACAGGAAATACCCATTAACTAGAACCCAAGTAAAATAAAGATATAAATTAATAAATAAACATTTTTGTAAACGTAACATATTTGCATAATTCATTTAATATTTTAAAATAACAGGATTTTTATAGGTAGATTCTATAGTTGTATTAATTTTGTTGTCATGGCAATGGGTATTGTGCCCTTAAAGTCAATGTTTAAATCCATATATAATTCTTACAAGAATAATATTCATAATCATCCATCAATATAACTATAAATATTATTCTTGTAAAAAGGGAGTAATATTCTATCAATTGAATATAAAAAATGTTATAATTGCTTCTTTTGTGAAGTTATATTTAAAAATGCCGCGTTTTCACTGTCTTGTCAATTTGATATACTTACTTGACCTACTTACTGCAAACTTCAGGGCTGCCAGTAACTAACTTCTGAAAAGTATAGTAAAGTTAAAGACGAAATTTTATTTTCATTAAATTTCCAACGTCTAGCAACTTACGAAATACCTTGTTGTAACTCCAGTAAAGTTTGTATTTGAATTTTTATTTTTGTATCCAATCCAAATTTAAAAGATAATCAGTTATAAACACTGGACACATAAGGTGACTACATTATTCACTTTTGTATCCATTTATACAATCTGGCAGCTCGGTTAAGTTGTAACTGAAACTGTCTATTTTGTATATTACCTACTAACTATACGGTGTACCACATGTATACCCATACCAAAGTTACACGTTTATTATTTCTTTAAACTTAATTAATATTATTTATATTCAGTAAAATAATAATTATACTTTAATAAAAGATACTTCAAGAGTTTAAAATATGTTGCAATCATTTTTAAAGTGATTATATTCAGAAACAATTATAGAGGACTGTGAAGAAAACAACAACATTATTATTTTTTATATTTTGAAAATTTTACAGTGTAAAGTAAAGTTTATCATTTAATATGTTTAATATGCTGTAAGTTTACAGAATAAACATATTATGTCAGGTTGATAAGTAGATGTCATTTTGACAACCCAGTTCATATAACCAACAAATATATTAGAAAATTTTGAGCAAAATAATATTGATATTTCCAGAATGATGTCCAATACAGTAAAAATATGCTTAGGTATGCAATTTAAATACCTAATTTATTATATTTAAAATTTAAATCATTTTAAGTCATTTATTTACTTATTTTTATTTTCTAGGAATACTCCGGCCAGAGAAATTACAATTAACCCTAACTTCGGGGATTAAGTACTTTGCGCCTCCAAAAAATTACGATGGTAATAACTTTGAAATAGGAAAATACAAATACATTAATAATAATTTGTTAGCTATATGTTAAATACCCTAAAGGCAACTATATGCTTTTTCTGAAATTTTATTTTATTTTAAAACAGATATTGTATTACCTGAACGTCAGAGACTCAGAATATATGATAAAGTTCCACTGTATCCGTCTAACCTTAAGCCACCTAAAATGCAAAAGCGACTACGATATATGAGAGGACCAGAAACTTTGCATAATACATTGCAACTCAAACAATATGGTGTTATGGTGAGTAGGTTAATACAATTTTAGTTCTTGGTCTAGGTCTATAGAAATTCTGCTTTAGATAACTTTAATACATAAATTTTTCATATTGGATTTGTTTGATGAGCTTAATTAATAATAAATATGTAATTGTGAATATCAGTATTACATACTTATTTTATGTTGGTTGGTTACCTCGCTAAAGTCATTTTATTGAAATAACTAATATTGCATCTGCCCCTTATTACTACCAAAGTTCGAAATATATTGACAAAAAAGTATTTTTATCAAATATTTTCAGGCCACTGGTGGAGGTAGAATGCGTCATGAACACTTTGAAATGACACGTCTCCAAGTTGCGAGGAGGTTGGATATGAAAAGAATGTATGCTATATGGAGAGTAGACCCACCATGGCAACCTATAACTAAAAAGGGTCAAGGTCAACGTATGGGTGGAGGAAAAGGAGCCATTGATCATTATGTCACTCCGATTAAAGCTGGAAGAATAATTTTTGAAGTTGCTGGTAAATGTGAATATGCAGAGGTAAGGGAATATGCATGATGTATAAACTATTTTAATTTATTATTATTCATAATAGACTAAGGGGCTTTCGCTGATTCCTCTATATCACTTGTGCTTTGATTTATTTGCATCATTGTCCACTCTTCTCTTGAAATACTTAATTGAGCTAAATATCACAAAATCCTTGGCCAACTTATTCCAAATGCTCTATTGGTTAAACAACTGTTGCTTAATAAGAATTTTAAAGGATTTGAAGGCCCGTTGGTGTTGCAGCTTAAGATTATGTCTTACTAGCTAAGGGTCGAACATCTTCCTAATAATTTTCTTACTTACTTATTTTAATTTTAATTTTCTTATTTTCTTACTTTAATAATTATATAATTTCTATTTACTGTATTTCTAAATTTCTTCAGGTACATGATCTGTTGAGAATTGTGGCTGAGAGATTACCCTTCAAAGCTGTGCCAGTTTCTCAAGACATTATGGAGAAAATGGAGGCAGATGAAAAGTGGAAGGAAGAAAACAACCAAAATAAATATACATTAAAATATATTATTCAAAATAACATGGGAGGTTGTCAAAGGTTTATCTCTAAGTATGATCATAAATGGTACGGCAAATATGTATAACTTTAATATTTAAATATTATAGAATAAATAAAGTAGATGTTAAATTTGATTGAGTGTGATTATTTCTAATTTTGAAGTGTTGTGTTTACAACACTTCAAAATTAGAGTTTAGTAATCAGTTTTCTATCATTTTAATTAAATAATTATTAAATGAAATATAACAAATTGGCACATATTGTATTATTTCATCCATAAACTTTGGATAACACATTGCAACTCATCTATAATACATAATAATAATTATAATCATCTATGTCATGCTAAACATGTGTTCTGTCCCTTAAGAAACATATCGAAAGGTGAGTTATGTCATTACCTCATATCCCTTATCATAAGATTGCCCATTGGCAATGTGGTCAAAAACTCAACATTGGCCCGTAAGAAATTTTAACCATTCCTTACATCATCAATGCGCCATCAATCTTGGGAGCTGAGATGTTATGTTCCTTGTGCCTGTACATACACTGATTCACTCGCCCTTCAAACCGAAGCACAGCAACACTAAGTTTTACTGCTCGGCGGTAAAATAATCGATGAGTATTTGGGTAGTCCCTACCCAAACCCAGCACAAAGCCCTACCCCCAACTAAATGATTTGTCTTCTACGACAATAAAAATTAACTACGCTTTATTTAAATTTTCCTTACCTTACCTGTAGATGTCGATTACTTTTTGAATATACATATTACATTTTTAATTTTTATTATGAATTACGAGGCGCAGGGCGCTTAGTTAATTTATGAAGTTTTGAATTTTTTTAACTTTATATTTAATATTTGGCCTTGAAAGCTGGCGCCTTAGATATTTTTAATATGGTGCATGAAATTAGCGCCCACGTAAGTTATACCTTGATTTGACAATAAAAGGATTATATCAATATTAATTCCAGAGAGGCTTTCTTGATAATTTGGTTATGAGTGGATCAGGTCTAGATAACAATAAAAGATCGAAATATTTAATAATGTTTTATTATATTTGACATCTTATGAAAGGATTTTCGTGACAAGCCTCAGTTTGCATACATGTATAAATTTTGTAGCATTTATTAATTATTATAAACTCCTCTTTTATATAACACGGCAAAACTCAACAAAAACAAAAGATACAATAACAAATACTACAGCAGTATATAGTTTCCTGTGACTCGTCTACAAAGTACAACCTAACGACGAAAGCCAAACAACATCCTAATTGTATGTTATGGAATACCAAGTTTTTAAATAGTTTGCTAGATCAAGCCCAACAGTTAAGATTCAATATCCTGAAAACATATTTTATATAGCGACATTAAATTCCACTGCCAAACTTACATTCTAATAAATAATTACATTTGCCGATAAAACGTCTATTATAATATCCAGGGTCACAATTATACAATTACAAGATGAAAACATTTACTATTCAGTGTACATATGTAACAGACACGAAATATTTCGTTATAATTGAGTGCAACTACTCTGTCGATAGTATGTCAAGCAACTCTACCACATTTATTAACTATAACCACCATTCCATCTCCACAAGTAACTATAAATTATATAACGTCATAACAATATTTACAAAGCCTAAAAAACTAACTTACAAGTAAATGCAATGTACATTTTTCAATAAATTAATAATAGTGTTTACATATTAGATATTATATAATACAAGCGCTATATTTCATATGATATGGCTTTTTTATTTAATAAGATGACTGCGTTAAATAAATCGTAGCAGTCAGATATCACATAATTATATTTTCATTGAATCTAAATCTTACTGATTACAAACCTTTTTTATTGAACCGTTATATTATATACTGAAAAAAATTAAAGCTTTTGTAACATTTCAGCAAACTTGATATTATATATTAAATTAGGCCAAATAACGTCTAATATATCGGTTTTAAATAGCGGTGGTATGTTACAAGGAACGTAAAGAAAAATAAATATATTCACAATCTGTCATTATTTAAACAGTATTATATTTTTGAGCAAATAATTAGCCCTTTTTTAAATTATTTGACTAGTTCTGCCTTATGCTATGTCGTTACTAAACTACCATTATTTCTAAACACTGGCATTTTATAGTCTTAACACCTATCTTTTTGAATGGGACTAAAGGAGAAAAAATGAACTTTATTAACGTTCGGAGCTCATTGAGAAGGTAATTTTTTTCAAGAACATTATAAAATAGATACTTGTCCAAATTGTACATTTGCTTGCGATACAGATATTGGCTAAGCTAAGACATATGTAAGTGAGGTAGCGTTTTTACTGTCTCTAGTGGAAAATATTTACATATCTAGAATAAAATATGCAAGGGTTATTAAGTTTTAATTGGAATAATAATATATTGAAGATTAAATAATCTTATACTTATGTATAGGTAGGTATAATATAGCTCTGATAAATAGATTAGACCGTGAATAGAAGTAACTAAGAATATCAATTTACATATAAAATCAACGCGCGTAATTTATTATCTACAATATTATTGACATATGAGTATTAATTAACTACATGCACACAGTAATCAGGGTTATTTGAATGTGTGCAAATTTGTAGATGACTAGAGTAAATACGTTTAACGCTAAATAAGTATAAAAGTTACATCATCATTGTTTATACTTCGTTTTCGATCACTGCAAGGATCCACTTTTAGACACATATTGTATGGAGGATAATACGTTGACTTCATTCGTACGATTCGCTCAAATGCTCTAACAAGAATTTCAATTGTCTTTTCATGAAATTGTTTTTATGAGCAATCGAGTCGCATAGCATTTTAGTTGGTGCGACATTGTTACCGTTATAAACGTTTTCGTAAATGTGCGCATCAACAGTTGCGTGCGATTCGTTGTTAGGAGCGTCAACAGTACTATCCTCGAGCCCGGCTGCCCCGGCTGAGCCGGTGGGGGCATTGAATACGTCGATTGGAGGAGCTTTGATGATATGCTGATATTTAAACGTAGACAATATCTGCCGGATCTTTGCAATGATCTGCTCTACTCAGGCGTTTGATTCCTGCGAAAGATTTCAAAATAGACATAAGTCAGATTTTAAGCTGAATTTTTAAAACGTAGTGAGATTATGTTGTGAAATTCTATTCGATCTAAAAAAAACTAGTGAGAAAGATATGCTTGCTAGCTTTCTACTAGATGAAAAAAATATAAATGATGTTAAGTAAAAAACGCGTAAGTGAATTGTGTCTTTAGGCGTTGCATGTCTTCGAGAGTCGCTCTAGACTGTTCGAGAAGTATAATAGGATGATTAATAGGTATACCTACCTATATAACTATAATACTGCATGACTTTAGGTATATATTATATAATAATTGTATAAAACGTATTTATATAAAATACTATCCTAAATATCATATTAAATGCATCAAAATTCAGGCTCTATCATTCATAAGAGAGTACATCGAACATCGAATTACGACAAAGGATATGATAAGTTCGCGCCGTGGTCGGTGCTCGAGCACGTATCGATGCAAGCGACACAGCAACGCTACGCTAGAAGCATGTGGGACGGTGGGTGGCATTTATACCTTGAGGTTGTGGAAATAGTGCATGATCTGATCGTAGTCCATGTGCAGGTCGTCCAGACCGAGGGACTCCACGGGAGCGTCGGCTCGCAGCTCGTCTTCTCCGCGAGAGTACATGGGGTTCCCCACTATAGTAGCGCGCTTCACTTCCGGGGAACTGCCTCCTGGTTAACACACGACATATTATATTAATTATATGTCAAAACAATGCTTAAATTAATTTTATTAAATCATTTTTCGAAACAATTCACTTATTTGTTAAATCGTTTTTTTTTTTTGGTAATTAATTGACGATTTTTTTACCTTTAGTCTGGCTTGTTGGTTCGACGAAGTCAGATTTAGCATTAGATTCCTTGTTCTTTGACTTATGTCTCATTTGTACTTCCGGTAGGCCTGAAAAAATATTTATTTTATTTATCATACAGAAAATTACGACGAAATAAAAAAAAAACAGTAAAATATATTTACCAATTCCAGAGTCATGCATATAGTCGGGGCTTTCTGGTTTTACAAAAGTACGTCGGGAATCATCCGTTCCTCTGTTGAGTCCCACGATCTCTCTATAATCTTTATTTTCCATAATGAGTGGAGCGTCATTATCGAATTCGAATAGCTTAGCGCAGTCGTCTTTGTTAGTAAGTTTTTCTACAGGGTTATCGTCAAAATCGTTTCGTAATTGCAGGGGGTATGAGTCGCGTTTGTATTGATCTTTAATATCTCGGCTTGACATATACGGAGCATCCATTCTGTTTAAATCAATAATTCTGTAAAATACAATACACAAGATTAGTTTAAACTTTTAAACCAATGATTCAACTGAAATGTGTGGCCATTCTCGTTTATATAACACTGCAAGAAGTGTAAACCAGATGAACGGGATCTAACATGTATAATATGTTTCTTATGCTTTCAATAAGATATAAGGCTCACCCTCCATTCAAACAGGACCAACGAATGTCTCTAGAAAATTGGATGCGGGTGAGTTAGTATAAAACCCTACTTCTGGTTTAAAACACCCAAATAAGTTTTCTGATATACTTAATATGAAATGAGACATAATTATGTTATCAAATTAGTAAAAATAATAGATTACCGGTCTGAGCGTCGGCCATTTTCCGGAGAGCGTTTGGAATCATAATCGCGGTCGTGTTTCTTGTGGTGATTTCTGGAATGGCTTCGGCGAGTTGGTGGCATGACGGTATCTGACAAAATCTGTAAAAATATTATTTTTGAATCGTTGAATATGTTACTTCATCACAGGTTTTTACAAGCTTTTTGTTCCATCATTTTATAAGATTAACGTAAATGTAAAGCTACTTTCAATTTAAATTCATTCACACAAGAATACAGCACACTATACATGTACAAGTACAGATAATATTTACTTTGTTGGAATTTCGAGGTGGCACTGGGACTTGAGGTTGAGGCGTTGAAGAGTTCCTATGGGGAGGAACGGGGGGTCGGTAGTCATCTTCGGTGCTTGTATCCATCCTGAATTAAAAAAAAAAACGTAAATAAGACAAAAACATAATTTATACTAGTTTCAATAATATTTCAATGTTCGTATGGCTGTTGTGAAAGATGCAACTAATGATGACAATGATAATCTTACTGCCAATGACCGTCTCCGGAGTTTTGACGATTGTGTCGTGAAGGTTTCTTGCAGTACGTCGTGGAGTCGATGACTCGGTCGCGTCTCTCGCTTTGTGACGGCAGCTCGATCGAATTGGGGTTGTCGAAGCTTGTCACCATGACGTTTCCATTTTCGCGTATCGCGTCATCCGGATCTACGTAGTTGTAGTTGAGGGGGTTGGCTGTGATTCTCATCTCTCGATTATTGTTGCCTTTCTCGATGAGATGCGTCGAATTACGATCAACGTTGGCGGGTTGACGGTTTCCATTTCTTTCGATAGTCGCTCGACCTTTAATGGAAATTGCTTTCATCCCTTAAATGATCAAGTAAGACGTGCTAAAGACAATTATATGTAAATTGAACTTTGAATTTAAAAAAAAAAAATATAATCCGATAATTTGTGATGAATAATGCGTGTGATTGCACATTACAAAAGCTTGATTACAAAAAAATATTTGCTTTTTTTCCCAGAAAGGCTGGCGAAAACTAGCCCACCTAATGGAGAGGGAGTAACCGTCAAAGACATCGATACTGTAAAGTTAAAAACTATTTCTATTATCGTCGATGCACCGCCACTAATCTAAATCTTTGTAATCTAAGATGGCATCTTGTTTTAGTTTTAAATACACGAATATCATTCGGCCTTTAAGTCGAAAGACAGAAGCATTAGGTAAGCAATATAAAATGGTATATATCATAAGTACAAGACATAAGAGCGCTACGTACCGAGCCAAACCCAATCATGCGCGTTGGTAGTGGAGTCCCTGGCGGGTTTGTCCCTCGTGAGCGCGAGCGTGGTGAGCGGCGCCGCGCGCGCGCTCTCCGCGCCCGCCAGCCCCGCGGCCCCCGCGCCCTCCGCGCCCACCGGCTTCAGGCGGTACGCGTACACCACGCACGACACCACGAACACCTGCACAGCCACATTTTTGCATATTTATACAGAAATAAACTACAAGTACTTTTCGTGGCCGATTTCTATTAAAAGTACATAAACATCAATCTTTATATATATACTTTTTTTATCCAAAAAACTATTTTTTAATTTTGAACAAAATTACAGTAAATATTATGGTTTATAAGTTTACCGGCGGACCTTCATGAGTGAATAGATATATAGTTTTTTTTTAACTGAGTTACAAAATTATTTAGATATAATTCATCAAAAAAATCTTACCACAATTGCAAAACAGAATGCGCCCAGTAAAACGAACATGCCTGCAAATGAAATAATATCAGGTAAATATATTGTTGCTTATATCTTATAATATTATTTTGTTATTATGAAACTAACCGATTTCAACTTGTGACATATTACTCTGTGGAGGATGTCTGGGATGGAGAGCGGCGTTGCTTCTAAAAATAGAACCGTATTGTTGAGCTTGGACTGTAGGTTCGTGATTGTTTTCATCTTTGAATGGCGAAAATCCTGAAAAAAAAAGAACCTATTAATTACAACTTCGCATAATTTATACTTCTAATAATTACAATTGATTAAAAGTCGAATGATTTATTATATATATTATTTAATTTTAGTGGAGCAGGAAATATGTTTCCTAGATTTAGATTTAGATTTTTTAAATCAATATCAAAAAACGGTATTTGTCTAAAGAAACTTAGGAATTAATATGAAGTAGCATCACTAGTTCGCGTATTTTTGGTATGAAACAAAAACTATGACTTATTCGTTACTTACCTTTTAGAACGTCACTGAGGTCCGACATGCCGGTGCGCACGCCGCCGCGCGCCATGATGTCGTCGTTCTGCGGCGTGTCGGGGCGCTGCGGCGCGTCTCCGCCGCTGAAGTCCACGTCCACGCCGGCCGCCGCGCTGGCGAGCGCTCCGGGGATGTTCTTAATGTTGGCGGGCGTCTTTGCGTCGCCCTTCCCGGGCAGCGCCACTCGACGCAGCGGACCCGAGCGACACTGTTCCGGGGTGAGGAGGGTGACTCGCAAGAGTTCACCGCTGCCTGAAATGTTTTTTTTTTTACTGGTAAATTAATTTATACTAAAAACTTATTTATTAAGTACCAAAACAAGTCACTGAACAAACTAGAATAATTCTTCTGTTTTAATTTATCGCGACTATTATTTATACTAACTTGATAATTATATGTAAGTTTCATTAAATAGTTTTAATTTAAATATCTCATGTTAAAACGGGTATATATAAACAAAAGGTATTTATTAACCCAATAAAATAATTGACCGGGTTTTATAGTCCTGTCGTTACAGAAAAAACACGCATATGCGCAATGCGGTGTGCATTATTTTTCATAATTAAATTAAAAAACGAAACCTACCTTCACCGACAGCAATAACGCGGGGATGACGCGAGGCCAACATTGGCGCAAACGCTACGACCTCGGTGTCCAAGCTCTCCACTAATAGGTAATAGTCAGACACGGCAACGTCCCGGAGAGCTGTGTGACTTCCATCAGAAAATTCAATGTCTATATCCAACAAGCCTTCCTGAAATAGTAATTATTTTACTTAATGACTCATTATGCCAGCCCACCTCAAGTCACCCGTTTAACCTTTAGAACCTTAACGTTCGGACTATTATTTCGAGGCCGATTAAAGTTCATAGGTCAGAGGTCAAACATTGGTAATTACTTGATTTACAAATGTTTGTTTAGGACTATTAAATCATAGTTAAAATATATATTTAATAACATTGCCTTCTTGGAGTACCAAATTTGTTCGTGTTTGTGCGTCAGTGTTTGAATGCTGTGTTTGTGGTGTGTAATGATGCCCAATATATACACTATACCTGATACTGTGCTGTTAATCGTCTGGTAACCGTGGTTTCAGAAACGTATCCATTTTCAATCGCAGTATCCGGAGATATATTTAGTTGTAAGCCCGAGATGACACGAACAAGTAGACGAGAGATTGAGACTTTATCGTTGACCACACGAACTTCGCGGAGTCCAATGACTCGTCCTGTAAAAACATACAATATAGGAACCAGTGAACAATATACCTAGAACACGTGAAACTCAACCGATGTTTGAGGCTTCAAACCAGGCAAGCATCGCTGATTTGTCATGTACTTAATTTGTGTTTATAATGCATTTCGTGCTTGTCGCTAAATGAAAGGCTTGTTGGGCGAAAATTCTGTCACATGTGTGTTTACCAATCAGTATTAAAACAGAAGGTTAAATAAGCTCCAAAAACCTTCTCCTCGAGAGAATAGTATGAACTAGCAGTAGGACATTTGCGGCTGTTGGTTTACTTATCGAGAGCAAAAGTCAAGAAAACCATTCGTGCGATCTTAACAAAAAACCTCATAGAATAGTACAAGTAATACGAGTAGCATTAGCATTAGCAGCCCGTAAATGTCCCACTGCTGGGATAAAGGCCTCCTCTCCCTTTGAGGAGAAGGTTTGGAGCATATTCCACCACGCTGCTCCAATGCGGGTTGGCGGAATACACATGTGGCAGAATTTCGTTGAAATTAGACACATGCAGGTTTCCTCACGATGTTTTCCTTCACCACCGAGCACGAGATTAATTATAAACACAAATTAAGCACATGAAATTTCAGTGGTGCCTGCCTGGGTTTGAACCCGAAATCATCGGTTAAGATGCACGCGTTCTAGCCACTGGGTCATCTCGGCTCAAAATACGAGTATCGCTACATAATTATGACATTAAAGTTAGTATTCAGCCTTTTGAAAACGTAAATAGTAACAGTCGCTTCATCAATTACAATAAATCTATGGTAACATTATACATCTATCTTTGCCTGTCTGTTGAACTGAACTGAACCGAATTTGATATGAAGCTAGCTTGAACTCCAAGGAAGAATATAGGCTACTTTTTGTGCCTAATATCTGAAGACCAACACTGCAGTGTTGGTCTTCAGTCAGTCGCTCGAGTTGCAACTCGAGCGAAGCCGCAGACAACAACTTGTATCATATAAATTTAGTGAATGTAGCCAATGTTCTAATCATTAATTAATCGATAATACTCACCGGCGATTTAGTAACAAACATATACGCACGCATACTTTCACGTTTTATAATATAAGAAAAAAAGAATTTGTATGTAATTACAATTAAAAATGATAGGTAGGAAATAGTTAAAACTGGCTCCTTGTATTTTTGTTCACTTAATTTATATGGAGGACAATGAATAAGTAATCTATTTTAGAGCGAGAAAGAAAGAGATAGATGATGAGAGAGGACGGTGACAATTTATTGTATATTTAGACGACATTTATAGCATGATATAATATCACAATGTAAGCGTACCAGTAATGGGTGATAGAACTTGCACTTCCGTCCGTCCGGTGCTGCGGCCTTGCAGTACGCGGTCACGCAGCGACGCAATGCGTGGGTCCGACACGCGCATCAGGGACAACACCAGCTCCGTCACCTTGAGCCACGTGCGGCGCGACACGAAGTACGACACGCGTCCCGAGTCGTGATCCTTTGCGAGAAACCGCGCGTACACCTAGGCATTTAAATAAATTGACTTTAATTTTTAAGATATTAAATGAATAATTATTTATTTAATAATCCACTTATTAATAAAAATATATGAATATGTAAAGATTATTTATCATTATTTTTTATGACCGAACAAAATGTTTTACTATTTATAAAATTCATCAAAAATATTATTTTGATAATACGAAGGGATAAAGCAGACAAATTGGCAAATTATGTAATTAAAAAAAAATCTAAATCAAAATATACTTTATTCAAGTGGGCTTTTACAAGCACTTTTGAATCGTCATTTTACAAACTATTTTAAGTAAAGCTACCACCGGTTCGGAATGTAGATTCTACCGTGAAGAACCGGTAAGAAACTCAGTTACTCTTTTTCAACATCTAAAAATACAGTAATGTTAGTTAAATACAATTATATATGTATGTTATGTCTCCTGTCTGGAAGTCAACAAGCATTAACTCCACGCTTTTTTATCATATATATAATTGCTTACAGTTTTATAGCTAATAGTATTAAATTTGCATTCGCTGATGACCATAGAATTTCAGTCGTTATATCCGTTGTACCTAAAAGTCATAATACTGTAAACTTTTCATGAAGTAAGTGGCGATATTCAAACCATAAAAGTATACGACGAGATAAAGTACCAATGCTTAAAACCAGTATATCATGTAATTTTTTAATAAATATATGTAAATATAATTGTATAAATGTCAAATGTAACCCGTGTAACATTAGTAAATTATAGATGTCGTGATTTGGCGTAACTCCAGGAGTACGTCGGTAGCATACTTTATTAATTAATGGTTAACTTCCTAAACTAAGAGCACTAAGCACTGTTAGTTAACTGGACGTGTGTCAAAAATTTGCTTTAAATAAATCATGAATTTTATCAAATATTTAATAAGTAATATTTATTTTCATAGATTTTAGAATGAATTATGGGTGTATTATATAACTATAAAAATTAGTAGTAGTAAATATTCTAGAATATTCTATTGAAAACGCATGCAGAAACAAAACAACTTCGTATTGTATCGATCATGTAACTAACTACTTTTTCCGCTAAAAGCTTTGGAAGCTGCATCACAGTATACATCTATACCATTTTACTTTTCTTACAAAGAAACCAATCTCTATACAAACCTCAACATTGCTTTGTTGGTATCTGAGTCTGCAAGAGCGCTGATCCGTCAGAGAGTTGGGGGCGTCGGGTCTCGAGCCACCCCACCCTCGCGACGACAAAGACCGTCTTAATCTGTCTTTAGCATTCGCCTCGTCTGATACTTTCCAGCCTTTTAAAAGAACATATGTGGGTCAATACAAGAACAAAGTAGATAGAGATCTTACTCAATCCTCTTCACACACAAAAATATAAAGAAAATAAAACGATAGTAGTGATACATACGCATACGAGTATTTTGTTTTGTTTTTAATGGAAATCAAAATTAAAAACTGTGGACAAAATTGGTGTTTTTTTTTAATAAAGTCATAAGCGGCATATTCATTGATAATTCCAATGTGTTGTGTTAATAATAACACAACATAAAGAGCCTATCCTTTCTTCTAATGGCTGCTTAGACATACGATCCTTTAATTAAGAGGGTTAATTGTTATCTATTAAAGGTTTCCTGCTTAAGTCATTAGCGGGAATAAGATATATCGTATAACATGTTCAAATTTACTGGAATAATTAATTTAATTTTAAACGTATTCAAATTACCTTTAATTTGTGATAGGCGATTATCGTCAACATCTATTTCGAGGGGATACTCCGGCATCCAAACTGTAAATCTCGCCAAGCCAGTGTAGGTACCATATTTAACGATCACGGAAGCATTTGATGAGCCACGGATTTCCGATCCATCTACATATACGGAACTGCACGATGATGAGACCTGGGCGTGTGACACACATAATAATAAGAATCTTATATGTAGAACAGATTATTAATATTTAGAGAAACTGTAATTATATTCTACAAATCATTTTCGCAATATCGAATGCCATATTAACTATTTACTTCGTTCAAGTTTGGTCGAATAAAAGACATTCCAAATTATTAGTTTCCAATATTTTAAATATTTCTTCTTAATCCACGTTAATGGTTGTATAACTTTTCTGTCACGTAAACTTACGGTAGGATATCCATACAGGATAAGCTCCTACTGCCTGCCTTTTTAATACAACTTTTAACTTAAGCATTATTTTAAATTTTTAAATCTATCTTTCATCTATTTTAGATTTTAAATAAGACTTATTATAGAAGCATTGAATTAATGAGCGAAAGAGTATTCGTTGTGTAATTGTTATGTGTATTTAAATACGGCTAAAAATTACTATAGTAATCCTTCTATTTTTTTTTATTTTTTAATATACAGTAATTACTATGGAAATTACTGTCGTTACGCAAACAATGCTCCTAAAAGCTTTTTAATTCCATTCAAAGTACCCTTAATTTGTAATAACGACTGAAGCGTTCCCTCTTTAAGGTTACCTATACCCACCTTACAAATTCCCTAGGGTTATTATCCGCTTTTTCTGAATAGTAATGGTTAACCTTTTACCGGATTCAAGATACCTCTTAAATTTGTAATGATGCTTGAGAAGAACAATTTAAACTTAACTCTGATATTCGTAAGCCAACGTTTCTCATTCTAGTTGTTCGCTCTGAAACTAGTTCTACTAAGTTCTTGTTATTAACCTTCCCGTTTTTTCCTCTCTCAAGTTTTGCATCGGCAAAATTATGGTTTGCTTTATGATATTTTTAGCCAAGCGATTTATCCGCCAATTCTGTGTTAATCCTTCCATATGTCATAATAACACCACAAATACTGTACAAATTGTAAAATGTAAATAGTATTTTCTTATCAGAAAACGTTAGTTTTGCTAACGGAAATATTTTGATAAATAATACAAAAACAAAACTTAATTGAACTGTTATAATCTAAACATAAAAATGGTGCTGTAGTTCTTATTTATACGACAGATATTTGCTCTCAGAGAATTTTCAGACTTTATAAGACATTTAGGAGACATTACATCAAGCTATCACATTAAGCTATATGTATTTCAACCATGTATAACATATTACTATATTATATAATCCGCCTTGCACTTATAAAATTGGTGATGAAAGATTCATATAAGTAGATATATTTTTCGTGAATATAACAGAAGAATTTACTCTTGTATATTTATCTTTATTAATTTGTATGATTTTAATTTACTATGTTGAATTGCTTCAGCTATTTGTAAAACGTTAGACTAACCTTAAGTACGCTCTCATCTTCCGAATGGCAAGAGCTCTGCAACGTCACGTCAGCCACCTGGCCGGCTTGAGATACTATCAGCACCTTCATAGCCTGTGACACCTGTCTCCCGGTCAGCACAGCTGTATTCAGCACTTCCCAGTTCTAAATAAAAATAGATTTTTATATAATTTGATGTACCAAATGATAAAACATTCCAAATTAATATTTTAATTCTTAAAAACTTCACGTAAAGTACACTTTTTGGATGAGCTTGTACCGCCGAGTATATTCATGTGAAATTTAAATATTGAATCTTTCGATTCTCGTCTGGAAACCATTAAATATTCGGAATGAAAAAATATTTAACTGAATAATGTCGAAAAATTTTCCGTTCAGTATTATTGAAGAATCCACAAAATTATTGGTAATTGTGCTATTTTAATATAAAATAGTTAGCTCAGTATACTACGAGATATTTCATACGACAAATGAAAACGCAATAAAAACTGCAACAATATTTCAAAGCGTGTTATTTAATCATAGGCATATTATTAAACTGCCTTATTGATCTGAAAACGGTGTTATGACCCTGCAATTATAGAAAGTATAAATTGTATCACGTATTTTATTGTATCATCACAATACAGTTTTATACTGTTTGGGTACTAGCGACTGAACAATATAAAACTGTATTTAAAACATGACATCATGTATACACTCACGAGATAACACAAATAATTGACAATTGAACTAAATTGGTTAGAATTCGTTCCCAATGAATAATTTGTCTGAATGAGAATTCTTGGCATCATAACAACGTAAGCACACAATTAATAACCACAATATTAAAGGCGTCTTTCATTGTGAACACGCAATGAAAACACTTGTTCGTATCTTAATCAATTGCTTAGAAGTAAGCGCCCATCCATCAACGAACTAATATGAAAATGCCGTCCCTATCTAAGCTTAACGCTCACTCAAATAAAATACAAACCGCTTCTCCGTGAATTAGCTGCTTAGAAGAATGATATCATGTGATGGAATGCGAGTGAACTTAATTTTATCTATTTTTTAATCTATATCTCGTATGCTTGAAGAAATTCTCAATCTTATTTCGTATTCACTTAAATATTTCCATACTATACAGACTACGAAACTTGTAAGCTTGCATTGATTTATACACGAAGCGTTCAGAGAAGTTTCCTTTCATTAGTTGTTAGTTACACTGGAACTATTCTTAACGCATGAATATTTGATCTGTAATGTCGTCTACGAGCAGTGGCGGATTTCTAAATACACTAGCTAGGCTTGGCCTATAGGCTAAGAGCAGGCTACGGCTACATGTAGCCGCAAAATATCCAAAATTAAAATAATTACAAGGGGAATAAAAAAAGGCATAGACGCAGAAGTTTAATTAAAAAAAGACCACTGCTATAAATTTCCAAAATATCTCTTTTTTCGTGGTTATTGATTTTGAATTACGTTATTGAGTACATATAATTTTCTTTTACGGGAATTTTATCATATACGGAGATTTAGTTGAGACTATAGGCAGTGTATTTATAAGTATGCCTCATACATATACAATTTATCGCATTATTCGTTACTGAGAATCTATTAGGAATATTTTGGGATCAGATTAAACATAGCGTCTCCCCGTGTTGACAGTTTCCTATGTCCTATTTTCGTAAGTTGTTAACGACATTTAAACATCAAAAGTATAGAATTAGCTTTCAATTCCAAAACATACGGGCGGTGTCACTTTGCTTTTAAGTAACTTGTGACTAACACAGACGTGTTATTCGGAAACTTAAATAGCTCTTCTGTAAAAGTTCGATTGACTACTGAAACTTTATATAACTTATGTACTTTAATGTTATATACATTTATCTTAAATAAAATAATAAAATACCTATTTGATTATAAGATATCGATTTTTTTAAGTTAAACATACCTTTGAAATAGGAAGTACAGCCTGAATGTCATCTTTTTCAATATCAAGTCTTGTGTTAACTCGGTGTTCATGGGGTGTTTCTTCAGTAGTTGATGTAGCGCTTGGTGTGGAAGATACCTTCGCTGACCAGCTGATTCTTGCTGTACCGCGACCAGATTCTCCCTCGGAACCTTCTGCGTCTCCTTCGCCTTCGGCCCCAACTTCTACCAACCATGTAAGAATCTCTTCCCAGCCAGGTCCACCAGCTCCGGTATTCTCCTCAATGTCTCTGTACATTAAAGTTGAACATTTTTTTACTGTATATAAATCAAATGAACCCTAGTGCTTAAGAATAAGTTACCGTTCGTTAAACTATTCGAAACTTTTGAATTCAATTCACAAATGGTAACAAATGAATTCGCTTCGTTAGTAATTTTTGATATCTAGCCAAGAACAACTTGACCGATGCTCACTTTAAAATTCAAAAGGTTAGTTCCATTTTAGTGCTACAGGCGTTTTGCCAATTCACAGCACTATAAGGGCAGCGCCACTATTCCAACATAATCTTAAAATTTCGAATATTGGTAAATGGTAATCACGTAAATACTATGAATTACATAAGCTTTTTAGTTCAAGAACATTTTAACGAAGGATTTCACGTATTTTTAGTTTACATAGTTAAACTTCTCGTTTTGTTGAGACAGTTGACCCACTTTTAAGCGCTGCAGAACGCGAATAGCTCGAAGGCAATGGTTGACAAAATTGAAATGGAATAGAATCCTATAAATCTGAACCGCAATCCCGACGATGGTAAGCAGCTTGCGGAAAATATACCGAAATACCATTTTGAATTTTAAGCTTGCCTCTCCCTAAATTATTGATAGATTGTAATTTTATTAATTATACTTTGTAACAATCCATATGTATATAGCAAAGATTAAATATTATATTTTAAACTAGGTTTCATAACTTAGCGCTTTAAATAAAAGTATATATTTTGTACTACACTTATATATATATATATTTATAAACTTACGTTTCAAGATTGTCGTCATCACGCAGGGGTTGTTCAAGACGTGTTGCAGTAACGGTCGCAGCACGTGGCTTAACTTCTGCAGTTACTGCCCATTGAGAGTTCGCTGTTGTTACGCTCACTAACCTCAGCCCGGACTTTACTTTCATTCTATTAAAAAATATATATATTTTAGTCTTAAATTTAAAGGAATATTTTCAAATGTTCCTATTATGTAAAACTAGAATGGTTATAAATTTTCGTTTCAGCGCAGCGGTATTCCCGTGCGACCCTACGCCTCATAACTCAAAAAGAACCGATATATTTGCTGAAGTTTCGAAGCAGGTGCTCGTTTTACTTAGAAATAAGGTTTTTATGAATCCACTAAGAATACTATTATTATAATGGCTACTACTAAAACTCTTTGGATATAAAATACTCGTATCATACTATACATATATTATTTTTGTAAATTTAACGTTTCATTCCTCTTAAGCCCTACTCTTATATATTTAATTTTTTTATTCACTTAATTAGCACGAAGTATTCACAGTTGCACGCTATGGCTTGCAAAGCGCAATTTAATTTATAACTACGCTTGACGCATTTCATACACATGCGGCGAAATTGTTTATTCATAATATTTGTAATAAACTAACGATCCGCCCGGACTTGCATATTTAAGATACACTATGATGAATGATCTTTATATATTACTGCTCAAACATATTAATCAGTGATTTACTTGGTCGTAGGGCTTTGTGCAAACCCATCTGAGTAGGTACCAACCACTCATTAGATATTCTTCCGCAAAATAGCAGTACTCAGTACTATTGTCTTCCGGTTTAAAGGGTGAGAGAGCCCGTGTAACTACAGGCACAAGGGGCATAACATATTAGTTCCCAAGGTTGGTCTTGCAGCGCATTGTCTTTGGGTGGTGGTGACCACTTAACATCAAGTGGTTCATTTGGTCGTCCGATTTTGATAAAAATACATACATATAGTCATATTAGTTGTTGCTGCGTCATTGCATGAGTGAGCCAGTGTGACTACAGGCACAAGAGACATTTTAGTTTCCAAGGTTGGTGGCGCATTTTTGTTGTAATACATAGTTAATATCTCACACAGCGCA
The DNA here is from genome assembly GCF_905147765.1 of Vanessa atalanta. NCBI lineage: Eukaryota > Metazoa > Arthropoda > Insecta > Lepidoptera > Nymphalidae > Vanessa > Vanessa atalanta. Next base: position 8,097,672 of record NC_061876.1, on the reverse strand, counting down.
ACTGTCTATGGGCGCTGCCGACCTATTAAAGATGTATATATAAAAAATATATACTTATGTAGTTATTGTTTAAAATGTAACTGACCTGATAACAACATGTCCTATTGAATGGCTGGTGTCACGTCGAATAACAAAAGGCAAATGTAACCTAAAGTGTGGGTATAAAGGCGCTCGTGGTAACAATAGTGCTGTGTCTCCCGCACGCGCTTCTCTATAACCAGCACGAGCTCCTGACAAGGTGACTGTGCCTAATGGCCAAGCTGGTTGCACAGATACTTTGCCGCATACTCCTTCTCCAGTTTCACCGCTGCTTGCCTCAGCTGCACTGTACGCTAGTTTCATAGTTCTTGGTGGCCGTTTTCCTTTACCATCTGCTGGCCACCATGCAGCTGGGACTGTGAGTTCTGCCAAACATGCTCCTTCTTCGCCTTCCGGTCCACATGTGGCGGTCAAAGTTTTTGTTCCGAGGCTAGCATGAAGAGTTATGCATACACGACGAGGCCTAGCAGCTGCCCTTCGAGCACCTCCTTCACCGCCCGTATGGAATAAAACTCTTAGTACGGGTGCATCTTTGGGTAGTTCTCGAAACACAAGATGGGCTGACACGTCAAGTCTATGCGCTGTTGCATCTTGTAATTCAACTAGCGTTGCATTTCTTCGTGGCGGTTCAAGGGGGTCGGGAACAGCATAACGAGCTGGAACTGTTTGTTTTGTAGAAAATGGTCCATACGTTGCTCTGACAGATGCTGGGGCGGAACCTTGAAGAACTGTAAATCGATCGAGGGAAAGGAGGGCACCGGGAAGTGCTGTACCCATTGGCTCGGGTGGGGGACCCGATCCACTCCATCGTGCTGTATGTTTCAGGAAAAATCCACTATCCTTATTTTCAAAGTGGACTTCCACGGCAAAAACGACGCCTGCAAATAAAAATATTTGGTTACAATAATATCATGATATAAATAAATTCGTTGTATTATTAAACCATTACATAATATTAAATTATATATGTATAAGCTAAAAAATAAGTAAAATTTCAATTTTAGCAAAAATCTAGCCACTCGTAATTAAAGTTAAGATATATGTTACTAAACTAAATGAATATATTTTGGTAGCATAAATGTTACAAAGAAATTTAATTAAAAGAGCTGCTGAATATTCTTTTTGACGGATTCATAGAAAAGCGTTAGACGCGATCTCGTTATTCGTCTCGGTTATTGCGGGGATTCATGTCACATTCCCTCGGTATGAGTGTTAAGCCCTCTTCATGGAATTCATTACGTTTCTGTCACTGTAATAAGCGTTTACTTCTTATGCATATGTAAAGCTAAATTACATTACGTTATATTTTAATCAACGTTATTTTTCAAAGTTATCTTTTTACATTTCAGTAAAATGTAATTATAATTAATAAATATATTTTTTACGAATATATATATATACATATATATATATATATAATGTCTCGTTACTATATGTCTAGCTTATAAGGCAAATATCGTGGTGAAGTCCCTGGGTTGATGAATATATTTTTTGTTATATTTGAATATATATATATTGTTGTATTTCCTCATTTGTCTTTTTAAATTCTCAAATTTACTTTTTAATGCGTGGCGTATATATGTTATGAGCTTTGTGTGCTAAAAGATGGCGCCAAATTCTGTTAAATTTATTATTTATAAAATAAAATAAAAAAATGTTTCATATAATCGCTATAATTAATATATAATATATTTCCGTAATTAAAATTTTGTTAGACTTCAAGTTTAGAATCGAAGCAGGTATTTTAACTAGTAGGTATTTATAACTACGATAAATTCTTATTTTAGATATTTTCTCAAAGTGTTAAACCAATTAATAATTGCCCCTTATATTAAGCCGTGAGATAGAGTCAGTTATATACATAATAAAACTGTTTCATTCAACATAAATAAAATAAGGTAATTTAATTGTAATCATTGTTAATGTTGAATTTCCCCGGTACTGCAATAAGCTGCTTCATTTACAAGGAAACGACTTTTCTGAGCACGCGTCTCGCGCACGGAATAGAGAAGGATAATAAAAAGCTTCAGCACGTGACGCACTTAGAACAAAGAACACTTGCAGAGCTTTCAATCCCTCCGCGAGATATGATACCTTTATATGAGTACTGTTATGAAGAAAATCCGTCAAGTACACGTTTCATTTCACTTTTGTATTACACTTTTTTTGTTTTTCATACTTCTACAGGATTTTGAAATATTCAATTTTTGTTTTAACACAATTATGTTTGGGACAAAGATTACGAACAAAACCTTATAATAATATAATATAATATTACTTGATATTTTCTTGGTTCATCTCTTTTTGTAGATAATGTAATAATTTTATTATGTGAATATCATATGTAAATGCTAGAAAATATTGCAATTCTGTTGCAAGGGCTAATGCTCCCCATATATGTTTTAAAATCTGTACTAATATTATAAACGCAAAAATAACTTCGTCTGCCTATCTGATTGTTACGTTTTCACGGGTTTTAAACTACACGGTAGTCGTCATACTAACTCGATCACTTCCCAACACTGAGTCTATCCCGGCATCTAATTAACGAAATCTGATATATATTTATTATTCACAGCTAATATTATTTATTTAACGAATAAAACTTTCGTAATAAACTATAGGACATGTCTTGAATGCATCACAAGAATATTAGCAATTAAGTAACTATAGATAGCTTGACTAAATAAGCAATAATTAAATACATTTCAGCAGGTTTAATTATTATTATTTTGACAATATGGCAACACACGATTGAATTTGGGAGTTAAATAGTAATAATGAAATTACATATGTACAAGCCGGCATGTCAAAGGGGCTCTATGACAACCTACCGTGACAAATTAACAAATATTTACCCGTTAATGGAGTCTACCTCCACCACAGTATCATATTCATTTTATTCCCCTCCATTGAAACACTTAACAATCGTACGTATATATATACTTTATTTCGTCCGAAATTGATGTGTTGAAAGCTTTTATGAAATGAAAGAATTTAATGGAGAATGACATAATTAATAGGTACATTCTGAAATAAAGATCGGACTGTGTATGTGTTTCATGCGGGTAGAATATCGATGCCCTCCAAAGGTCAGCAAGATAAAGACGGGTGATATCGAATTACGGCCACGCCTGCCTATCTTGGATTAGTCGTGAGGCAGTTATTAGAGGGGCTTAGCTTCACCATGTCGCCCTCTGTGTTTGCATTCTGAACAATCGATATGAATGTAAAAACAATTTCATTCGGAATTTTTCGCCTCGCTCCGACAGTTCTTAGTTAAGGCTTAGTACAGAATTTGCTAAATCTGTATATGCGATCGTGCTACTGGACCTACTCTATTGATATATATTCGTAAAGTAACATAATATATATATAATTAAATAAGAGTAAAGTGGGTTTGGTTTCATGTGGACTTATTATTTGCATAAGAATATATAATATACCTTTTTATGTATTATTATTTCTTGCTAATATATTTTTTATGAAAAGTGTTCGATTAATTATAATCTTATTCGTATTTAAAACTAGATAAACCATAAATATTATTATAATCGATTTAATGTGACCAGATGCTGGGCTGTAAAATCATTCCAACCCAAATAAAACGAATTTATTTAGGTAAGAGAATGGAATGTTAAAAATAATGGCTAACCGTCGCGGACGGCAAGGGCGGGCTACTAAATAAATTGTTTGCCTTTTTCAATTTCAGAAAGCGAAGCCACACCGCGTCTACGTATTTCAGTGCATCAAATTGAAATAATTTAATATTAATGGTTAGAGAGCGGGCGAATAAAATTTCTATATATTTTGCACATGTAGGCAGATCATCTTTATTCGATAATAATTTAGAATCATCCAGCAACCCAATTGGAGCAGCGTGGTGGATAACACAAAACTTCACTTAAAAGAAAGAGAGGCCTTTGCGGATAGTAAGGCTATACAGGCTATCACGCAACGTGTCGTGAGGTGATCGATTACATTTAAATTTTAATTCAGCTTAATTCGATTTTTTAAAAACAAATTACATCAGTGAGTAATTTTTTCCTATTTAGTGAGTTAACATGAATGAAATAACGCACAGTTCCGTAATAAAGCAGGGTTGATACCTGTTTCACGATAAATTTTGTTTTAAGGATGACTGTTGGCTTTCAACTTACAGCAAAAAAAAATTAAGTATTCTTGTTTGTTTTTATTTAACGCAGTCACGTAGGAAACTAATTGACCGAACAAAAACGATCCGTATTGTTCAGAAGCTTGATCTATATCGTTATGAAACGTGAGAAAATACTCTTAATAATAAGCAATATATATTACCTAAGTTGTCTTTATTCTTATATTAAGAAATTGCAGGAATATTATTAATTTAATAAATAAAAATAACATAAACCCCCAGCTAATTATATATTTTCCGATTATTTGATATTTTGAAGAAAATAAATATTTTTATATATTTTACCAACCTATAAATCACCGGTAAGGCGTCATTAATAATAATATTAATGTGTATTTTATTAATAATATTTTAAATCCCTCGATACAACTTTATAAACGTCTCATTATAAAATCTATTTTTAATAATATGTTTATCTTAATTTCTATATGGAATCGATATTGAATCGAAAATATACATGGATATCATTTATGTAGAAAAATGTGTGCTGAGTGTAACCAGATTGCCATACTGGTTTGCGGTAATAATATGAGATCAAAGCTTTGGCCATCGTCACGAGTTAATTGATTGTAATCACCAATTGTCCCTTTCTTTTATATCGAGCAGAAACAAGACAGCTGCACATTCTTCCGTTGGGAAATTGAACCATGTGGTTATCGATACGGAGCAGTCGGTGTTTCTTGGAACAATGCTGGAATGACTCATGATTCCAGACAGTTCACAGTCATGATAATATTTAAAATTATAAATTTATCACATTCTTTTAGTATACATATTTTTAATTTCTATTTCATGAATTTCAAAGAAAAATATGGAGACATAATTAATGACATTTTTAATGTCTTACTTAATGCATTAAATGAATAAATAAATAATTATTATTATACGGAATATGACTGCATTGTATGTATTCTTGCAATATAGGGATGGGCTGGGCACAGTAATGTCGCCAGCGTCAGCTCTCGAATCTCGCTTTAGACGTTAACCTCTTGTACACTCAACTTAAGAGCACTTCTATGAAGTTTCGTTACGCAATACATTTCTCGCAGTTGATTTATGTACCACAACTCTTCTTCACCATAAAATATCAAGGACTCACATAAGTGTATCTACAGTTGCGCTCACAAATATTACGGATACGAAAATACACCTATGCTCTTATGCCTGTGCTGTTTGTTAACAACAATTATTTATTATTCCGAAAATTTTCACTCAACTGGTAAAGTTATTAATGGTGTCGAATCGCAGCGGAATAGTATAAATGTATAAGGGCAAAAAAGTCTTGTTCCTCAATATTTTATTCTAATTGCCATGTAATCAGTATCCGTTCCATTGATGTGTCGCCCCCGCACATTCCTAACTTATTCACACATCTACGAATCCGTCTTAGAATTCCGTGAGAGTATACAATGTTCGATGCATTCGCTTTCCTTTGCATTGTTAATACATGCGTAGGCCCTTGTCCAAGTTTATTCGCTGCCGGTACATAACGGTACGCCTTTATCTGGTGTGTGATGACAAAGATTTACTACCGTATATATAAACATCTGTTAATATATGAGGTGTTACAAGCATTTTGTTTGCTCATTTTTCGAGTGTTGTGAAAGTATACTTATTATGTTAACCGTTGTTTCATTTCAGTTGATTTAAATTATGCAATTAAAGAAGATAATTAGGTAAGCTCGGAGAGCGTTCATGAGACAAGGACTTTTCATTGCGGCGAAAATTTCTGACAGATTGTTAGTGTCCGTAATTAGTCGGGAAGGTGAAGGGTGATTGTGTGGCGACAAGAGCGCTTCCTCCCTGCGAATTGTCGTGCTCAACAATATCTTGTCTCGCTCATCTAAATGCAAATGGACTAAAACGCCCCTTGATCTTTGTATTCGCACCCCTCATTTGTCTAGTTGTGGTGTAAGGATTTCCAAGATTTACTTACTTTGTACATAGCTACCGAGGAACAGCTATGTAACTTTACTGCGAATTTACAAATTAAATTTTAACCGATCGACAATATTTAATAAAATAATGATGCTTAACAAAAAATTTTGTTAAGCATCAAATTTTTATTACTATTTTTTTAATACTATAAAAAAATCTCTAAAAAAGGTGTTAAACCTCCTTCATCCTACAATATTGTGCCAGATTGGTACAACTTAATACTTTTAAGTTAATAATTGAAATGAAATACCAAATAATTTTAAAAGTTATTTAATCTTATACAGTGGGTAGTCACATACAGTTTTACGGACAGGTGGTAGGACACCACTGCTACCATTCTAGTGTGTATAATAATACATGTATAATACCTACAGGGCTTGACCGTTCAAGCCAGTTGCGACGCTAAGCGTGTGCGTTTCAACGGTTAGACGAGTAGATATATAAATTTGAATATGCATATACACGTATACAAGTTTAGTCATAACACGCAGGTAATATACTGCTCCGACTATCAACTGTCAATGGTGTATCGATATCGAAGAAAGTGTTTCATTTACAGAAAAATTATTTAAAGAAACCTGCTTGACGAGAAAAAAGTTTCTTTTCTTTAAAAAAAAAAATATTTTCTTTAGAATCTTGATTTGATCTTAATATAATATTAAAGTCCACACACACAATGCAAACACGCGTTTCTTAATTTCATTTTAACTAACTTGTTACTTTGTTAAGGTCGAATATATTCAACTTTAACCATATATATATATATAGTAAGCTATGGCAAGCGGAATTAAAACCCTCATCTCGAATCCGATTGATAAGAGGATTGGGTTTATGTGATTTACACATTGGTGCAGTTTCGATGACAATTCTTTTTTGTGGTGAGCAAGACCTTATTTTACAATCGAGATTGGCTTTAGTTGAACGAATATCCCAACGGTCAAATATAAAGCCTAGAAACTGTGCATGTACTTTTTTTCAATTTACAATACCTTCTGGTTTACCTAGAACACTATTTTTACAACATTAATGTATTATTTTGTGGTATACTAATATCAACATTTTTGAATCGGCTTGAAGCCGATAAAATCGATTCGCCATAACGAGGTTCTTTCGTAAGGGATGAAAATAAGATTAGGCAGGATATGGAGATATCGAGCCCGACCTCCCTGAACCTTTGTTGGTATAAAATGCAAATAAAATTTGTGATCTTGGAGGCTACTTTCTGCACAGTTTAAAAAAAAATAAAAATATATTTCCTATAGGAGGTTGAAAAAAATGAAAAGTAACTTTTGACTCTTAATAACATTTTTTTTAAAGTAATAGCCATATATGTATATAGAGTGTCGTTGAATTTTATGTAGACTGTTTGAGAGGAACGATTCCACTATACACCATTTTCACATAATTTTATCGATTTACAGAGCGCACGCCATGGTTGTCAGGCCGCACGATTTTTTTAAACTTCAACGACAAATATTATGATAAAATTATTTAATTTGAATAAAATATTCATATATGATATATACCTAAGCTGTCGACATGAATCAATTTGTCTAATGAAAACTGAAAATCCACACAATATTAAAAACACATCTGTAACGAAAGACGCCGCAGGGTGTTTAATATAAAAAATAAATTTAGATTTGTAAAATAAGCTTTTGCTTCTCTCCAGGCCGTAATATTTTCGTTCTATTAATAAGGTTTTAATAACAAAGTTGTTGAAATATAAAACATATACCAACTGACTATAAACATTCGATTACAGTTAAAGTATAATTCTACATTATAATACGACCAACAGTAAATTATTGACAATAAGTCAATACTCGTTCATCGTGATACACGTTTATTTAATTGAAATAGTATTTATTTTCGGTAAATGTGCATCGAGCACGTAACCTTTAAGCAAATACAGCCGATGGCCTGTAATTGTGAAAACAGTGAATACAATTCTTGTTTTAATTTACTGCGGTTTTCGAAAACTCTGATCAAAGAATATAAATATTTTATGAATTGTTCCTAATTTGAATTAAGGGAAGAATTTGAAATTAGGTGACCTTCTGACATAGTTGTATTTTCTTAATAGAAGGTCTCTATTGTATAATGTAATGTATAAACTAATAAATTTTCATAAAATTTCGTTATTGTTCTATTAATAGAATAAAAATATATTATTTTATCATATAATATGTAATACCAATTAAAATAGTTATCAGAACGTAAAGTCAATGTTTTACATGTTAAATTGATGAAAGTTTTTCACAAAATTTTTAGGTCGTACCTATTCTTCAGCCATTTCGTAGGCTTAAAATGAAGTGGCTAAAAGATTTTTTCACAAGTATTTTACTAATATTTTCCAGTTTATAAAATTTGATATTTTTACAGTGTTCCATAGTAGTCGTTTTTTTACTACTTTCAAGTTAATTTCAATTAATTCATCGACAGTTCCAATGAATATTATAAATACATAAAAATAAATGATATTATAGGAACATATTGCCATACTATTCAGAATTAATAAAAAATATTTGTTTCGAAAAACTGTAATCGTGACCAATTGCAGTAAGTAACGTGGAACCCTACCGCGCACGCGCCGTTGTCCCAGCGGGGAACCAAAATCGAAAGTACAGATAGCAACGCGTAGACCTTTATGAGTAGGTCTTATGTAACTTATCATAAAGGTTATTATCAAATAATTTAATAATATATCGTTATGGAATACTGTACACGAAGAGCATAACAAAACAGGTTGATATGAATAAGGACATGATAATTCAAAAACGTTTACTGCGATAACATGCCGAACTATAAAAGGGTACTAAATTATTCAAAAGAACACTCATTGTTCAGAAAAAAGATGATATAGTGTTATGAATAAGAGACATTTAAAAAAACACTGATCGAATTATAAAAAATCTATCAATTTTACTTACCTAGTCTAATTTCAAATTAATAAGATTAAAATGAAATCATTTAAGATTATTATAAAAATAGAAAAACAAAAATATTTTATTTTGTTCGCCTGAATCTTCACTTACTAATAACATTCAAAACTCCATGGAAGAAAAGTATATAAGGATAACTTTGGACATTGTTTTAACGCATTACCCCGCAATAAAAATACGATAGGTGTCGTGGGACGCTCGAATGGAATGGAGTTGCTTTCGTTATATATTATTTATTAAATAACAAACACAACAAAATAAATTTACAACGTTTGAGAAAAAAAAGAGATAAAGAGAAACAGAGGGAAAGGTCGCCTGGAGAAGGAACAACGATTTTTCCTTACGTGACGAAAACTGGCAGTTTACTGTAAATCGCGTAAAAGGACTTCGTTCCAAAAAAAAAAAGTATAAGGACTCCTGGACTAGTGCCAGACTACTCACTAAAAGCCAGCGGTACCCTCTCTGTCGTAGTGATATAGTATTAAGACGTTCTTACAATAAAAGCAATAACATTTTTTTACACATTTACATCTAGGCCATATTTAAGCTAGGTATGAATATCTCATCAGCCCGTATTTTTTTGTTAAGCAGTATCGCATTAGCAACTTGAAATATGAACCCGCCGTGCAATGCAATAAAATATCTGAAGTTATCAATATTGCGATAAACCAAATGCCACAAACGAGAACATGTGTTTGGTTTGATCGATCTCAATAACTAGTAATATAAGTAGACCACATACAAAGGTCCAAATTCTCAAATGACGTATTGATATTACTGATAATAATGAAAATATATCAACAAATCATATATCTGTAGCTACTCATATTTACTGACATAGAAAACAAAAAGCACGAAAAGCAAATATTGTTGCGCAAAGTTGTCACCATCAACGATTACGAAACGTGTATCATCTATGGTGAAAACTTTTCCTACTAAATTATTATTTAAAGTTGAAAATAGAGCACCTTCCTTTTATTAATTGAGTTTAATAATAAACTTTAATTTATTTTAGAATACTAGTTAAAAATATTTCAAAGACAACATTCCTATATAATATATGATACTCAAGTCGTTGAATATAATATGATTTTATTAAATATTTTACTTGTTCCCATGACGCTCAAGAATTCGACTTCTTGATGTCTATAGCATCAATAAGTACACATGGACATAATCTTCGCAATCTATCGAATTCACGAGATCGTATTTAATTCCCTTACCGATTGGATAACTTTTAATGGGGGAAAATTCAGTTCCAAGGACGCATTAAATTTGCCTTTGAAGAATCATTCGTTTCTTTCTTTTCGTCCCATTTTAGTAGAACAAATGTTAATGAAATCGAATTATCATAATGCTTTGTAATATCCAACTGTAATAAATAAATTGTATTAGGGTCTTACCTATAAATTTTCCATTTCGTAATACTGGGTAGTTTCCGCATTGGTTTGAATTTTACATCTATTGAAATTCCATTTCGCGGATAGTTCCGCATTAATATTAAAATTGTGACAACTATTACATTTATTTAAATAAACGGTTGCCCAGTCATTGCGTTTTTATTTCATATCGCTATGCGTGGTAAAATTTAGTTCCATGGAGGCAGAGATAATGTTCAGACAATAACGTAGTAACGTAAATGAATAATTTCCCGCAATGTTTAGCAATGACGGTAGACTAGAAATACGCTCTAAGGAACTTAAAGAGCAAGGTCGGAAAAAAGTAACAACAGCGAGGGGTTACAGCTTATTGTGTGCACTTTGCTAAGGCCAAACTAAGCTCTAAGAAATTTGTCATGTAACAACATACACCAAAACCACAAGAAGAATAGGGATGTACTTGTCTACCTAAGACAGATTACTTACCACTCTTTATCGAGTAGTTCAGAAGAACGTCGCCACTAAAACTTCGCTTTTATCATAAGTCAGGTAATAGAAAGGTCAAAGTGTGGAGACGGCTTCTAAAACCGGATACGTCCAACTTAGCACTGTAGGAAGAAGAACTTACGATGGAAGACAGTAATGATATGAAGAGGCCTTTTCATGTGTTTCCGATCGCGATTCCGATTTACAAACACATCGGTAATATTATTTCAAATACATAGATTACCATGTATTCATATATAAAGTTTGATCCACAGTACTGATAGTTTGGAAACGTTGAAATATATCTATTACTACATAGTATAAAACAAAGTCGCTTTCCGCTGTCTATCTGTCCCTATGTATGCTCTTTATCTTTAAAACTAAATGGATTTTGATGGGGTTTTTTTTAATAGATAGAGTGATTTAAGACGAAGGTTTTTATGAATAATATATGCACTGATAATTTTAGAAGTTTCTAATGTCATGTTGTAAATATTTTTTTTTTTTGCGCTTGCCTTGCAAACGCTGACTGAACCCTACGGAGTAGATCAACATAATGTACTACAGTATTGTACACCTTAAAAAAGGTCTACAAAAAAGCATCGATGGTATATTTCTATCTCTTAGGGATAACCCACAATAACCACTAACACAATAACTTTTTATACTTTACTTTTTACTAGAAATAATGGCCTTTTACAGCAAGGTATTTAAATTAGTATTTTCAAAGTTATACAGATTTAAAATGTAGGGACATTGCGGTTTGTATTGTCTAAACATAAAAAAGCTGTGACCGTTGTATAAGTGTAAAGAAAATCTGTAGTATATTTAGTATCAGCTTTGCACACGTGCGAAGCCGGGGCGAGCCCCTAGTACGTAATAAATAAAACTTAGACGACTGAGCAATGAAGTATCAGGTAACATAAGAGAACTCAAAAGTTGTTAGAAGAATGGAATCTCATGCATTCAAGTTTTAATGATGGCTTATTATAAAATACGGCATGATTGTGGGCAATATTGATAGGAATAAGCGGTAACACTGAATATTCAGTTAACTAAAAATTTGAAAACCCTTTGAATATAAGTGTTCCACGGCGAACATTCGTTAGAAAAAGTTGTGAGTTTCAAAAATGATTCTTTGTTGCGTTTCTTTAAATATATTTGTGACTGTATTTGTTATTATTATGTAACTATGTAAAGTGAAAAGCAGTTAACATAAAACTGGCGCAATGTGTAAAAGATTTTCGAATTAAATACTACTTTAATCCTCTCAAGAGCGCCATTTTAACTGATTGTAGTAAAGTGAATTCATTATTAGGTATTATATGAAAAGAGCAGGTAAAATACTTCTCACCGGGGACTTAGTTGCCAGTACCTGTGGAAAATATGTCCGTTCCTTTTTCACAAGTCATAGGGATTTAGTTAGTTAAAATTATTTTCAAGAAATTTATGTAAGAAGAGAAATATTATTCACTTAAGTTAGGAACTGCTTCCAGATATTAAAATAATATAGTACATTTTTGATCAACATCAAAATTAGGACAACCGTCGATCTGTTTATAAGAGACACGATTATGCAAATGCTGGGAGAATTACCTCGCGTGTTAAGAAATATTTGGAGCTAATTCCATTTTGCTGAATATATGTGTAAATGTTTCATGAAAAAAATACAAGCATGTATACTCAATGTCTGCAAAAATAAAATAAATATGTAAAAAAAAAATATACTCGTGAAAACCGGTTAAGATTTAAGTGTTCTATTCACCACCGGCTTACGACAGGAATTCTCCTAATTAGTATTTGTACGTACACAATCATGATTTTAGTAACTTTACTTGAATTGTTATAATGAAGTATACTATTTTTTTTTAAATAAATTGAATTATTATTTATTTAATATGTAGTTAATACCATTTGATGCGTCCATAAAATAATATTCTTAGCAATATGAAATATCTAGTGGTCAGATTCGTATTCGAACTCAACGTAGATTGACATTGACGTCATGCAAAAAAGAGGTGCTCACGGCTATTGTACATGATATCGATATTCCTAGCGTGGGTGTCGTGTTTATCGATATTTATTAAGAATGCCGCACGCTTGGAAATGTTGTTATACAAACTATTTTGATTTGAAATATAACCATGCTCGTAGAATATTCGTAATTGCAGGTAGTTCTAAAATACCTAAATATATTTAACTAAATATATAAATACTAGCAAATCTGTAAACTCATACATAAATATAATATACATAAAATTAAAAACGTGATATTCATATTATGATTTTAGATGAATATCACATGAAAAGCAAAAGTAGAAAAGAAATATTCAATATACTGAGTTAGCTAAGAAGGAAAGTAATGGGGTACAGAAGGTCCCAGGTTTAAACAAGAACTTACTTTGCCATATTTTATCATATTATATAAACTAACTACCCGCCCTGGCTAAACATGGATACAATAGGGGGGTATATCGAACTTTTAGTTTGAAAAACAAATATTAAAAGAAAAAAATCTTGATTTTATCCAGCTAGGGAAGTTGAAATATATAAAGTACATTTGCTTCTATTATATATAGAAGCAAATGTACTTTATTTACAGATATTAAATATGAAATCAATTCGTTTTTGATGTAAAATAAGTATTGACGCGTCTTGGGGATAAGTCCGACTCGTACGCCGTAACGGCAAACAGCATGACTCTTATGCCGTCACGTCCCCACCCCGCCGCATCATCTCCCTTGTGATTGTGTGGCGCGTGCATTATATATTTCTATTCTGTATATTATTCTAATAATAATGTGTAAAATATATTTAACTTGTAAACGAAACTCTAGGTCTTTTTACTCCTAATTTATTTAAGAAAACATTATTTCAGCAGTCATCAATTAATATCCATTTTGTCTGCGGCTATCGAATATGTTTATCGACGTTTAATGATCTTATATTGTGGTATCTAAATCTTAGATGTTTTCCTCCTCCTCTGAGATGAATAGAATGGTACTGATTTCTGTATCGTCTGTTTTTATCAATGTTTATATTTGGGCCAAATGATGATAAGTGGTCACCACCATCCATAGATAATGGTGGTGTAAGAAATATTAATCATTCCTTGCAATGCGCCACCAACACTGGCTCACTCACCCTTCAAACCAGAACACAACAATACTGAGTACTGTTGTTTGGCGGTAGAATATCTGATGAGTGGATGGTACCTTCTACAACCGCCCCAACCGTGCACAAAGCCCTACCACTAAGTATATAACTGTAGTTTACTTTAAATAATAATTAATAAAATAATATTTTATTAATTTTCCTTAAGTTGTCAATAAGCCCGTCCTTACCATTATGACCAACGTGGTCAAAAACAGTATTTGTATTAAATTTCTGGTAATATGCTTATCAAATAGTTTAATATAGTTGATTTTAATCAAAATTACTTCCAATTATCATTACGTGGGTACTATGTACAAAACATCGTGACAATATGTGTGATTATTTTCTGTGGTTTAATTTGCGCGAACTGTATTTTCAGATTTCATTCAGCAAAATAAATAGCTCTATCGATTAACTTATTTATCTTATTCAATTTATTTACAGTAGTATATAAATATATATTATCCGTTCCAAATATAATTACGATACGACCTTTTAGAATGAAGCGTCGTTTGACGTCAACGAATTACTACGGTGAGTACCGTTAGCAAAACTGGAGGTTATTTAATTTTGTAATGTTTAATTTATATCTTTTAGCCAAAATGAGTAGCAAAATTATAAAATACGAGATGTGCTGAGTAGTCACGTCCGAAAAATGCTTTTGAGAGAAAGGTAGTGCTACGTTCTATTTAGTTGTGTCGTGTGTCAGGGGAGTCGAAGAATTAGATGATTTTTTTATAATTAGTCTCATTCTAAATTTATTTACTTAAACTATAAAGTAAAATGTTCATACTTTTGCTACTTAGTACATAGTTTTTTTTTAATCTAAAAAGTATCACAGCCGCATGCCAAAACAATATTAAAATGTCCTATTCTAACAACATACAGAACTTATAAGGAACAAAAAATTACTATATATCGTGACTTGGATCGTTATATTTCTAAAATCAAGTAATTGTTTAATATAAAACATTAGCACTAAAAATAGTATCACGACAATATATTTATGGCCAACAAACGTATTACTTTCATAAAAATAACGAGGCGATAGGTCATCGATGTTTCTTTGGATTTTCAATATAAGAAATGTCTAATATTTTTCAGATGTCACGTAAAGGTCGGAAATCAAAAGTAACAAAGGAGTTGCGCGAGGGCTCCATCAGCAAGATTGCTGATATGCTCGTTACGTGGTTGCAACGCGGCGGATACAAAGCCTTTACAAATGCACGTGTGACTCTCCCCTGCTTTCAGACTGAATACCTACAGGCCGCAAGGGAAGCTTAAAATGAAAATTGGGGATTTTCCCGGAGTAAAATTACGTCATATATACAATTTTCGTGCAAAATAACGTCGGAAACAAAAAATACTGTGTTTTCATAACATTAATGTAGGTACTGTTTTTTAGCCGACTTCATAAAAGAAGGATGTTATTATATATGTTTGTGCGTTGCTCCGCATCTTTGGCGATGATAAACCAATTTTGATTACTATTATTGATTGCTAAATGCGTCGATCGGTGGAACTTGTAACACATTAAATTCGGCTTAAGTTTTTATGTATTCGTAATAGTATTATGGAATATGGATGTTGTTTTAGTACCAATTGTATTAATATGGTGGTGTATTCTTAAGCACCTCCATATATCGGGCTGAGCATTTTATTATTTATATAGTTATGATATACCAATGACCTAAGTACTCACAATCATATTTAGAATTTATTTTACTATGCTAAAACTTGACAATAGTTACATATAACTTTGTATGTAACAATGATTTATACGTATGTAAACGTGTTCTAAGTTTTAAAGACCTATATTTCCATAAATATGATTTTTTCGTGAAATTAATATTTTAAAGACTAAACCCAGGGCCTAGTCTGCACTCCTCGATTGCTCGTGCAGTAATTTAATTAAGCCGAGAGGGTATTAAAGATGCCGATGAGGTAAACGGGAACTTGGTTTTGCTATTCCGGACGTCCTCTCGGGAATTTGCTTTTATTTGTTCAAAAGAATACTCCAGCTACTTCGCTTGGCTTTGAAATGATGCACTAATAATGTTAAAGAATTCTCAATTCAGTGTTCGTGAGAAACACAAATTTTGTTGTTTTAAAGCTTTTGGTCTGAAAGAGAATCCCGAATACTTTTCCGAGCATTACATAAATCTTTTGAATATCAGTAAAACTACTAGAATATGGTGATATAATCAAGTTTTATAAACTTATTATAAACTATAGTGTGATATAAGTTTTATTGTGAACGAATACCTAGTCTATATTTTGTCTTTGTATTTTCCACATGCTGTTGCCGTTATACCAACAGTTATGAAATTGAATCCACGTCAATGCATTATATTTCAGCACACTAAATTAGCTTAGGTAGATATGTATACTTAGCAAGTATGTTGTAACTTCATATCCACTATCTATGAATTTGTGCTTCATAGGGTACGTTGAAAGCTGCCGCCGCCGTCGTCATTAGAGCAATTAACAGCATTTACGGCTACAAAGTCATTATTTACTATGCGTACACTGCAAGCATGAACACGTTATGTATGGCTTACTTATGTAAACAATGTTTGTACAAATTGCGCATCCAATTTTGCGCAAATTGCCGAATGAGTTTGGAGCAAAGAGTTAAATTCAATGCACATTCAGCGCCATCAAGATACTAACTAAGAAACAGAGAACCTGTATTTTTTTTAAATTGATTTTAACAGAAAGATAGACCAAACGGGTCATCTGATAGTGAGTGTTTACGTCCATAAACTGGAAGTAGTATAACATTTCTTATTCCATCATAGATATTATGTCCCTTGTGTCTGTAACTACAATGTTACACTCACCGTTAAAACCAATACACAGCAATATAAAGTATTGACGATTCGTTTTAGCGTAACTAATGAGTGGGTAACACCACTCGAGACGGATTTTGCCGTTGACTTAAGAAATAGAAGACATACTTCTCAAATAGCAAAGAAAATATAACTATTTGATTAAAACTAGTCAACTATCTTTGAAATTGCCTACACCGCTATTTGTTACAGCATTAAACTAAATTATGGATGAAAAGAATGTTTAATTTTATTATTTTCTTTGAAAGGTTTTTGTGTATCGTTGGTGATGATGTAGCGTGTGAACTCACAGGCGCCGGCACTAGGTATAGACCTTATTTACATAACCGGACGTGTCACGAATAAAATGGAAATGACCCCGACGCTTACTGGGGGTGGAACGGCACAGGCGCTAAACGTGAGCTCGTCAATATTGGCTCGATTTACAGTCAGAATTCAATCTAGTGCCGCTGATGCATATGCGTACATCACAAACGAAGCTTATTAGCGTTTGAACAAATAATTGCACCGTGTCGCGTGTGGCGCTACGCAATCATACGCCAAAATTAAATATGATCGAATGAATATAAGTGATTGAAACATATAAGTTTTGTATTATGCGTCAAATCGTCGAACATATCACACGGCATTTCCTTAAGAAGGTTAGTATACCTTTATATATAATTTTGAAGTCTTAAATGGGAAAAGTTCGTAAGTTTTAAGACTCTTATTTCTTATTAGCATATACGTGTCGTTTAAGTGGCGAGGTAATTTCAATTAATTATTGTTATACTGATAAATGAGCCTCAAGGGCGCCGTCCCGGCTGAAAACTTAGCGACACATTCCGCCCTCTGGTTGTATTCCCAACTCTTGAATTATGTAACAGTATCCTTTTTACTTTTATTAAATTCTTGGAATTTTAATAAATTCAAGATGTGTCACGCAGTCTTTAAATTTTATTAATTCCAATATTTTTTCACAAATGTCGTGAAGTTTCTTGAAGTAATCGTGAGTTACAATCGATAAATTAAATATATGTACCTACTTGTATTTATTTAATAGAAGAAACTCATTTTCTATCATAAGTGGAAAAGTAGGGTGGCAGTACAGCAGAAGGTGCCGTGATATGTATGTCGGAATGGCATTTACTTCCCGAGACGAACAATTCTTCAGCAGCGGGTCGAACTCAATTTCACGCGTGATTTGTACACTTTTATTTCATTTCTACGCGGAATGGGCGCACCGTCGGAAAAAGCCTTACACAAGATTTACACTTAAATGAAGTGGAAAAGGGACATTATTTCTATTTATTCATAATGTCTTTCCATGTACTTTTAGTTGTTCTTATAATTTCATCGTGTCTGACTCTATGTCATACCTTTAATGACAGTAATTTATGGTTTACTAGTTTTAATGACATCGTGACGTGTACATTTTTAATATATAAATAACCTATGTCAGTCTCAGGTTCATAAATTAGCTCGATGCTAAAACTCGAAAATCCGTCGCTCCGAGAAAGAACAAACCACGAGACTCTTTGTCGTATTTATGATATCATACGAAGAATTAATGTAGTAAATTATTACATACGACTTATTAGTCGTATGTTTGTTTCTGTTGCTTTACTGTTAATTTCCATTACATATATTTCTTTACGTATTTTGTTACGCAGAAAGAAAATATGTTTGAATGACGGTCTCAAAGCGAAAATTTCGTTAGAAAAAGTCAATAGAAACTTTAATTTATATTTTACGTATATTAAGAGTACGCCTTTAAGTAAAGATAGTTTTAGATTAATTGAAAGATTTATTTATGAATTTTTAAAATATGAAATATAGTTTATTCTGCCAAATTAAAAGTATGATTGACGCACCGAAACAAGAATATTTACGAATCAATTAAAAGTATTCATTACTGAACCTGTTTCGCCTATTAAATAAAAATACAATATATTTTATATTGATATGTTTTAATTAAATTAGTTTTATGCATGTTTGGAATAAAGACACGAATTTCATGTGAGCAATGGCATAATAATGGCGTCGTGTTACGTGACAAACAACGTTTCGGGTAACATCTTGCGACTTAAGTAAAGTCGACCCGACAACTTGATATATTGAGTTGCTTTGTTAAGACGAGCGGGAAAACAGGCCCAAATACAGTGGTTTATATGTGAAAATGTACTCGCTCTTGCATTCTGATCTCTATGCGTGACGCCTTAAGAGCTCTAGTTGACATGCATAGTACATGGCAAATATAACTGATAACATTCTTCAGGAGAACCAGTAAATTATTCTTATCTTCTCGCATGAGACCAGCGTTTTTATTCACAAAAGCCCATTCACATTTGATAGTTGCCCCACTTGTAAGGTTAGTGAAATTATGATGACAAACATAACTACTATAAATTCTAAATTGGCAGTCGACTAAATCCTTACAGTCGTGTTATGGTTTATTGTTTTCATATTTGTGTACTAACACAGTGATACTTAAAGGTAATTATTCAAATTAAACGGAGCGTATTTTAATAAAGGTGGTTTACAGGTTCATAACGAAATAATAATAAAAGATCCGTTTACACTGTTTCGTATGATACAATAAAATAAAAAATGCTACGGCTCTGCTTAACTGGGTAGGGCTTTCGTTCGTTGTGATGTTATGACTGCCAAACAACATTGTATGCGTGATTAAGGATGTTATTTAACAACAATGTTTTAGTAAAAAAAAATCTTTTTAATTACTAGAAAGCCTTCCCACATAATTATTTGTATATACCTAATGTATATCAACGTTATATAAGCAAAAGGACTATAAATTGTAATATACATATAACTAAGTAGTAATTTAATTAGGTAAATGATCTGACCATAATTCGAGATTTCCTAAATTCATTAAATTATTTTTCAAGGTGTTAATTAATTATTAAAGCTAGAGGTCATAAATATTAAAGCTTTACTAAATATAGATAGTAAAATTAAAAATGAAATGTATACTCTTTCACAGTTTTTAAACACTATTCTAGTATTTTATATCTGTTACTATTATGTGATTATTTGCTAGGAGTAAGGAGGCTTACTGTGAATATGTCGTATGAAAAATATTACCTGAAACAAAAGATTAGAAATTATTAAAAATTATAACAAACATTTTGTACAAAGGAAACTTGACAACAAAGTTATTGAAATTGTTCTCATTGAACTATTCGGTGTTGTTGCAAAATAAGTTAACAAATTGGATGTTGAAAGTTTAAAATAATCATAAATCTACAAAAAGAAACGTGTGGTTATGATATTGTGAGACGATATGTTTATTTTACACATGTCAAAAGGAAGACGAATACGTCCGTAACATTTTAAAACATTGCAAAGCTCAAATAAACATAAACCGCGCCTTTGTGTTAACGGGCATTCGGTAAGTAGGTTGCTTCCAAATCGGTCAATCATTTGCGTGACTCCATAAAGGGTAAGCGATGGCTGTTCGTGTTTTTGAGAACATATTATCAGATCGAGAACATTTAAGAATACTGTCCAGATAGTATTCTTAAACGTTAAACTGTTTCGCATGTCGATTTGTTGTTTCATCCGCAACGATCCGAACCATGAATTGTTTTCCAGCAGGTTTTGTAGGAAGATCGTTGTCTATATCCATTATGCAAATGGGAGGCTCCGACAGTGTACGCATTTAGCCGATCTATTCACAGAGCTTGTTCGAGAGGACGACAGGATTATATTGCGATTTGCGAGTGTTTTCGACACTGGCTCGACAAGATAAATTAACAAAGATTTGTTTCCGTGTTAAGGATACCGGAAACGGGCTTTTCTAGCCCCTCTTTAAATACTTAATTATAAATAAGTGGTTTCGTTCGTTCGGAATCCGTAGAATATACTGATGTTGTTCGAAATGTTTTGTGTTATAGAATTTACTTTAGACTTGTTATTATGAAAATAAGGAGTGACTCCTATTGCGATAAAAATACTTGGAAATTAAAATTTATATAAAAATATTTTTTAAATCCTTTACTCTCTCTCAGCTAAGTAAAAATAACAGGCAATATTTATATTATTCTTTGAAATTTTATTATATATTTTTACTACTACGATTAAATTGTTATAAAATTATTTGGGCTACTGATTAAAAATTAGAAGATACTTATTTAAGCTTTTTTAGATATTCTACCCTAAGGGGTGAAATACACACAAAGAGGTCTTAAATCTACGTAATATTTTAAGTTAATCTCTATATTCAAATATTGTAATATTCAATTTCCACGCGAGAAAAGCCGCGGGCAACAGCTAGTTTTTAATAAATAATCATAGTATGGACTGCTCAAAACATATGTACGCATTTCTATTTTTTTACCATAGTAACAACGTACTCAAATACTTTTATATTTAAATGCCTCTTCAACATATTACTGCCTAATGTCGTGTTCATATAGATCTCAATACCTGATTTTCGTGTAAGACGTGACTACATTTATTTTTGGGGCTCACCGCGCCGTCCCCTCAACCTAACATAGTCATAGCAATAGAGGTAACATTCTGAACAGTTCAGATGATATCGCGCTAACGTGTCTGGCCATAATCGATATTGCCGTAACTGGAATTTTCCGTAGCTTTTTACTGTCGTATTAAAGATCTTCTCTTCTCAATACTAACTTGTATACTTGTTTAGTTATTATTTAATTCAGGGCACTATTCAGGACGTCTATGAAAATGTGTATTCCACATTCGCTCATTAGAACATTGGTCGATCCATTTTATTATTAAAAAAAAGCCGACCGTGTCTAAAGTCACTTTTAGGAGTTAAAACTCTTAAAATAATTTTAACATCCGCTCCCTCGGCCACTAGATCCAGTGATTGAATAACTATTAGACTGTTACAATCCAAGTTGTTAAAATTAAAATAGTTGTCGGGCTGATATTTCCGTCGCGGTCTTTGCACGAACTCTTACTGCTTAGTCTTAAGCATACAATTAAATGTTATGTTGATCGTGATACCCTATCTAATTAGTACATCATAGTATAATTTTGAATAAACTAAGCGTCTTTTACACAAACAAATAGTGTGCGATGGGACGACGCGAAATTTCACGATTATAATTGCAACGTTCGCTAAGGCGGGATCACTTCTCCGAACCTTTTCAATATCTATGTCAATGATCTTGTGAAGTAGCTGACAGGCACTTGTATGGGGTGTCACCTTAGTGACGTCTGCGTAAACATAAGCTATAGACGAGTAACGACATGGTGCTACTTTGTTCTTTTATTGGTGGACTGAAAAAGTTACTTGGAATTTGTGAATATTTTGACACAAGTATTAAGTTTATAAATCGAAAATATTGGTTTTCCGCTGTGAAATAGGTCCGATGAGTGTAGATGATCTGCATTGGAATGATTTGTTAGTCAGAATAGAAAAAGATTTCAAACACTTCGGTTCAACTTCACGAGTAAAATAAGTATAGCGCATATTAGACGCAACGTCGTTGGTGCAACATGCTTGAATGTATATTTTCAAAATGTACCAAAGACATCAATACCAGGCAATAGACAACTTACTTCAAATATTTTATACGACTCGAAGCAGTTTAAGATTAAAATATCTGATGTTAAGGTAAAATATAATTATGATAGTGATAAAACTGTTATGGTGAGTAATTACGTACTTTATTTATTAGAACTAAAACGAAAAATTAAATTACCGGCTATTCTGAATCTTTCTTGCAATAATAATTGGCTTTCTAATACATAAATATTATTGACGATGCTATTACACCGTCAACCAAAAGGGTCGGCGGACATCTGACGAAGCGATGCGGAGTGCAATAATTATCACTGCTAATTAATTGACATTATAATATATATTGAAATATGTTATAAAATATTTTATGAACGACAGGTTCTCGAGAGAATCAAAGCCTATAGAAGCGCGAGAGGCAGCATGCAGGTTTGCGCAATCACACATGTTATTTTGCTCGACCTAACTATAATATTTTAATCGTTGCAAGTAATAATTCAGTTGCGCACTCATTCGAGTAAACACAGTTAGACAAATTTACTCACTACCCTTTTCAGATGTGGGTCAACCATAAGATCGATGTTATATCCCTATATCTTTATCTCTACAGAGGAAGACAAAATTCATTAAATTGTTTAGTGTCGACTAATTGATTAGTTGGTACCGCAATATATATATATACGTAAGTTTTACAATTTTTTTTTTAATTTGTCAATTATATCTAAGTGCTATAATAATATAATTAATATATAACAATATAAATAATATAATATAATTAAGCAGATAAAATTGAACCTATTAAAACCTTCTTTAAATAGAAGCTTACGAGTTTGTGTGTTCTGATACAAGAAAATAATGAACGATTACACTTAAATCAAAAACACAATTACTCTTGCATTAAAATAAAATTTAAATAATAATAAGACACGGTAAAAGTGCGATAGATGTTTGAAACAGTTTCTAATTTACAAAATATATTAAACTCGTAATAACGAACATAATTAAAGCTAAGGAACTTATTAAATTCAGTCTGTATTAATAATATGTTCTATTTTTGTACCGTTATTTTTTTTGGATTAAGTAATAGGCTTATTGTATTATTTTTTAATCAATGCATTGGTTTACTTATAATATTATATAAACCTGGAAACATAAAATTTCTGTCATTTGTAAGATTATAGCAGGAGCAATTTTTTGTATTTTTTTCTATATTGGTACATTAAAATCAAGCAATTAAAATAATTTCTCTATTTTATACCTTGCGATTAATTATAATGAGCAACGCTGTTATCTCGGGCTAATTTAAAGCTTTTAATATTCTGTGTGACTTTAATTTAATCACGCGAAATTACGTCAATTTATAAAATTGCTTTACGTATGAAATTTCCCCGCGTGCTCTCGCGTACTTCATTTCATAATTACTTATTACGACATTTTTGTTGATTAATACATATGTGTGTATACAGACACTGAGCGTGGTGATTATCCAATATCATATTGAAAGCCTTAAATTTAGTAATTGTCAAATATGCAAACAGCTATTTATATCAATAATTTGACATTGTAATATAGTGTAATATACTAGTTATAACCAGATATTCGTTGCAATGTTTCAATTTTTTTTTTGTAAATAATTACTCCATATAGCACCTTTATCGTACTACGCCAAAACAATTGTTAATAACTAATTGTACAAATTTTGAGCTTAATTACATGAATGCTATGAGGGGTGCTATGAGACAAACAAAAATACTTACATTTATTTTATAATATGTATTGATTTTCTATTAAAATCAAATAAAAACTTATTTTGTAAAATAAATGTATGAATTGTATATTATACGATATAGTCGCTAAGCCCATATATACTGATGGTCGTCGTCAGCTTCCAACACCGAAAACTTCATGAGAAAACTTTAATTGGAAAATGTTCCGCGTACCTCGTCATACCTACGCTTTGTGAGTAATTACTGCTACATAGTTGAAGATACCAATTTAATTTTGTCCTTTGAGCCTAAGATTACAGAAGTTTTTCTATATCGTCATTAAAATAAGTAAATATGTAAAATTTATTTCTAATCCCAACTTATTTTATTTAATAAAACTATATAAAGTGGAATGTCTGTGAGAATAATCATTCATTTCCTACGTATGACACTGAATTTCTCTACAAAAAATTCTAATTAAGCGTGGTTAAACAACAAACTATACAACGGGGCTCTTTTTCATAGAACACAATGTGTTCCCATGATGTCTACAGTTGCGTTCATTTTAAGAACTCTCGTGGAATAATGGAAAATGTAAACAGGAACAAAAAATTAAGTGTCTCTCTGAAAAAACACCTCTAGAGTGCTATCTTGCTATAATGAGAGCGCACAATGGTACGTCTCGAAATTAATTTACAACGTGAAACTACGTTTAATTAAAATGTATCCGAAATGTAAGAACAGGGAACATTGTTAAGCATGCATGTAAATCCCACTGTTGGGCAAAGGCCTCCTCTGATCAACGAGTAAATTTGGAGCCTAATCCACTGTCTTTCTGTGGATTTATATATATGCTTAGGCAGATTTTCATCCTATATTTTATGTTTCCTCGCGATGTTTTCTTCATGACATGCGCGGATATCCAACCTGGACCTTTGGTCAGGTAATGTGAAATCCACATTCCCCGGACATGCTCGCTAATTAAACGTATGAAAATGCATATAAGTTATATCAACACTAATCAGTATGCCGTGGAATTAGTTATTTTAAGTGTAATTAAACAAGTTTTTATACTTTCTAATGTGTTGATCATCTATCTATTTTTACCGAGAATATTTCAACCGGCAAACGACATTATAATTGTCGTTGTATTATAAATTATGTTATTTCGATAACCATTAATGAAAAATAAAACCAATTTTTTACATTTTCAAAGGAAGTGATATCGCGTGTTTCAGAAGTGTTGGAATTAAATAAACATTAATGTTTGGATTTATTAAATATTTATTAATGTAATAAAAAAATTATTTCACTGCATTTATTTACTTATCAAAGAAAAAAGAGGTGGTATATCTTCCGGTTTTACTAGTTAAAAGCAACTAAAATAATATTTGTATAATGAAATTCATAGTTTCAGATTCAACAACGAACAACTATGCTAACTTTTGTTAGTCCGAGTGAGGCGGAAATAATTTAAATAGTTATATTCTTAATAAAGTTTTCAACTCAGACTCAACTCAGATTTCTAATTAGTTTTGGAATTAACGAAAATGTAATAATATTTACTTATATACAAATCACCTCGAAGGCGAAGAAGAGAGGTAGTGAGAAGAGAGTAATCTATTGTAACATAATTATAACCAGGAAATATATCGCGATCCACTCGGATTAAATGATTCCCACCAAGTTTATATTGTACTTGTATTATATTGGCTCAATGGTTAAGAGGCTAGATGTAGAACTCATTGTGCTGTGTTTAAACCCCGGTTGGACCAGAATTTGAAAAATAATACCGTAGGTCTTACACTTAGATTCCAGCTAAATTCCTGTCAAATTGTCCTCCCAATCGACTACGAGAATGAGGAAATAGAATGTGGATCTGTGTTTGTGCAACACTTCAGGATCAGTCAGGTCCATTCTCATGAAATAATAGATAATGTCGTTTAAAATTTTTATAACAATTTTAAATTGTAAAAGTTATCGACAGTTAGTTGACTTTAGATCCAAAGACATGAAGAAAAGTTTGAAATTAGTATAAGTAAGCAACTCAAGCAGATTTGAGGGGGCTCAAGGAGTACCGGACTGTGCCTGTCCCTGCGGTCAAAGTTCTGCTTACTTTACAAACTACACACTGGGTTAAGATAAAATAGTTATATTAAATCCACAATAATGCATTCAGTTATTTATGAAGTGCTCGAACAAAATTGCTTTATTAAGGTTTTAAGTCAAGGTGAAACTGTAAAGTAAATTGAATTCAATAATTCATACCTAATATAACGTGACAGTTGTATAATTTTCACATTTCTATTCACGTCTCGTATTGTTTGAACTGGGAAAACGAATCAACGACACCACCTACATTCTTGAATCATATTTTGCTACCGCGCTAATTAACTCGACAATTTTCTCTCGAAGCAATTTTAACATAAAATTCACTTCCTAGCGAATGAGTCTTTTATAATTTAGAAAGGCCGTTTTA
Source organism: Vanessa atalanta (assembly GCF_905147765.1). Classification (NCBI taxonomy): domain Eukaryota; kingdom Metazoa; phylum Arthropoda; class Insecta; order Lepidoptera; family Nymphalidae; genus Vanessa; species Vanessa atalanta. The sequence continues at coordinate 8,071,021 of NC_061876.1, read as the reverse complement.
AAGAGAAAATGATGAAAAGACATGAAATTATTAGTAAATGAAAATTTTTATTTATGTTAATATATATCTATAACTATCATGAAAATAAAATAAATAAACTTTACCTTAAGCTTTTATTAAAAAAAAAACATTCAAATTACGATTATACCTATTTATATATATATAATATTTTAAACCATTATAATAGTTCTATTAATTTATAAATAAAATATACGATACGTATATAGATAAATAGAAACAGAGTCAGACTTTTTCGTCGTATATCTTATTTTTTTACAGTTTTTACGACGTTCGTTTTTATATACTAATGAACTAAATAAATGTTATCTATCTACTTATTTTGAACGTTGGAGACATTGTAAGTCATATATCCAAGAAAAGCCCATATGATTTCATTCTTTAAGAATTATTTACATTGAGGACAATAATATATACAACTCAGAATTAAAAATAGCTACTGTACGAATCATGACCGCATGGAATGGTGGCAAGAATGCTAGCAGCATTTCTCCGTTGAATCGAAATTCCGATTCTCTGGGCGAAAAAATAAACCAGCCCAGTCGAGGTAATAAGACGGGATGTTCTATGATTACTTTTTTTTTCCTTGATATTGGTATGATGAACTTTTGATAGATATTTTAATTTAAGATTTAAAATATCTAGTCAAAATTTTAATTACATTAAACAAAAAATATTATATACGAACCACATAAATTCTATCCTTTTTTTTTTAATTTTAATTAAAAAATAGAATTTAAATCCGTACAATATTTACCTGAGGGTTTTCGAAGATAAAGCTCGAAGGCTTATCGCAAAGTTTAATTAGAAACGTCTGCGAAAATTGATAGGTTTAACTTAGAAAGTTACGTCGGTTTCCTTAAGTTATATTTTAAAATCTAAGCTTTGTTTTAGCATTTTAAAGGACTATACCCTACACTATACATGTTGTTCCCATTAGTTACCGCTCTTACTCATGACATCCAATTAGATGGGCAATTTGCCTATTACATTAAATAATGAAAATTGAACAGCAGAATAGCGCCCAAATGGCCCAGTGGTTAGAACGCGTGCATTTTAACCGATGATTACGGGATCCAACCCAGGCAAGCACCACTGAATTTTCATGTGCTTTATTTGTGTTTATAATTCATCTCGTGCTCCGCGTTGAAGGAAAACGACGTATGGAAACTTGCATATGTCTAATTCTACCACATGTGTCGACCAACCCGCATTGGAGCAACGTGGTGGAATATGTCCCAAACCTTAAAGGGAGAGGAATCCTTAGCCCAGCAGTGCGAAATTTACAGGTTGTTACTGTTACTGTACAGCAAAATGGATACGCACTGGTACGCAACATATATATTATGACATAGGAGTATCTACAATTAAACATACCTTTCCTTTTGGTTAAAATAACAAATTTTTGAACAAAAATTAATTTACTGTTAAAACAGAACGAATACATCTATATAAATACACGTTTTAAATTTATCATAAACGAAGATTACGTCAAAGCCGCTTTTGAATTTTCGTTTGTTTAAGTTGTGTTTATAATTCATCTCTTGCTTGACAGTGAAGAAAAACATTGTGCGGAAACCTGCATGAATCGGATGAAATTCCGGCACATGTGTATCCAAAAACACAGATTGTAAAACGCCGTGGAATAAATTCCAAAAAAACCTTCTACGTTAGTAATCAGATATTTTCTGTTACTTAATTTTATATTGAATATATTATTTATATTCATTGGAAGGAATATTAGGTACTTTGATGTTTAATAACTGACATGGCATGTCAAAAATATTATAAGATTTATTTATTAACAAGGGCTGTAGCTTTATGGGTTTTCTAATATTACTCAATAATTATTCCGACAAGATGAGGCTTTATTAAAATTTGTTTTCCATAATATCATTAAATATTGTTTTAAGTTAAGATTTTAAAAATTTCAATTGTTGATTATGCATGAAAACTATGATCTCATTCATAAGTATGTTTGATGAATAAATATGGCATTTTAGTTCATTTAAGTATAAGAAATAATATAGATATATAATTTTTATTAAATAAAAAACAAAACTTTATACATTTGGTTTGAAATAACATTTTCAAACCCCTTTTCGTCGTTTCGACTACGGTATTTAAGTACCGTAGTCGAAACGACGAAGGTTAAAGGTTAAAGGTGAAAACCGACGGCATAGTATATATCTATTTACTAAACTATATAGAAGATTATATAAGGAATGTATTTACATTAAAATTAAAGGTTATATAAAACAATATCGAATCAAATACTTCAATAACAATAAGTTGAATATTATAATAATTGGTATATAAATTATCACTTGGCTTGCTCTCAATTATTATTAGGGTATTTGGAGACATTCACACATTTTTCCTATTTTTTTTAAATGCATCCAATTTACGTTTACTCAGGCAGAATTCAAATTGCCGCTAGCAATTATGATTTATTCAGTTGTACACACTAGAATATTTCACGTAAAATAGTTAAGATGAATGCATTCAGCCCAGCGAATATAAAATCTTAACGGATCCTATATCATATCGTAATCCTAACAGAAGGTTCAATTACAGGCGCCACTGCATTTTACGTACTCTCTTTCTTATTATAAAATTTTCATGCTTACGTTAAAGAAAATTTTAATAGGGAAACCTGCATGTGTTAGAACATATTTTGTTATAAACATTCAAGTTACAAGCCGCTTTGAAGCAGCGCAGTGTAATAAGCGTCAAACTTAACTTGGAAATGTGTACAAGCATTTGTAGAGCTAAATATTTTTAATAAGCACTCAACAATAAAAGTGACCGTGCTGCTGAAAAAAAAAATATATATATGAAAGAAACCACAAACCAATATGTGCAAATTCACATCATAGTTATGTTAATATTTATAGCGAAATAATTTCCTAGTGGTAAATGTGTATAAAGGCGCAATTAGTGCTTCGACCGCAGGAAGTAAAATTTAAATGCTACTACATTACAGTTTTAATATATAAAAACTAGGTCAAAGCACGTCCTCTATTGTTCGTGGCGATAAGCGATTGTAAAAGATAATTCTTTCGCTCATGAAAGGATAAAAAATACACAATGAGTGTACGTGAGCGGTCATACGTTACTTTCTAGTTATTTCCAATGACAATACTCTATTATAAGGACAATGTGGTTGAATCGAATTACGTCACAGTCGGAATCAACGAGCGAAGACCAAGATATTACATTCGTTTGAGGAGTAATCTCCAGTGCATTCTCATTGGAATGCATGCCCGTGTCTTCCAATTTATTATATTATCATCTGTATTCAGCTAACGCCGTGTTTATCATCACATTATGCAAAATGATTCGAATTTTTTACATTCTTACACTTTGAGTCAGAATTTACTGGAAGAAACGAGTAACTTTTACGATAATACATGACAATAAAAGGCATAATAAAGTAACATTAAGGCTGTATGTGCTAATTATTTTATATATATGTAAAAAAAAGCCAATAAATACACTTTATTCCAACTTGCTCTAAATTGAGTTCACCTTGAAACTATAAGCGTTTGAAATTAATAGTTTTTACACCACCTTAAATCCTTACCTTTTCATGACATTGCTTTTTTTTAGCGCACTAATCTCAGTGATTTTTTTATGCGTCATATAGCACATTACACTTTGTCGTTCGGGAACAGAACAATAATTTAACAGCTGAAGCGCTCGAACATCGCAGAAATTAGCTGTCCGATTTGAAGAAAAATTCTTAAAACGTTAGATAGGAAGGCGATAAGCTAAGTAACCATTAAGACCGGACGTAACCACATTATGCAACCATGAAACCAATATGGAAAACTGTATGAAAAAGGCAGGTATAATAAATATTTTACGAGGGCAACACTGCGGAGCACAGGTTTATTACTCGGAGCCTATAAACATATATTTAAAATAATTTTATTCAGTTTTGGAGAACCAAATTAATAAATATTCAATTAAAAAATTGGTTTGAAAAATGAGCACTGTTTCAAAATGGAATATAATAATATAAATTCTCTAAAATCATATTCTTTTCTCCAACTTGAAGCACAACTGGTGCTCTTGAAAAAAGTCCATTATATGTGTCTAAGATAATATTAATTAAACCATGTACATCCACACCCACCCGCAACACATTATTATTACACTACATCATATTACTTTTATTACTCTCGTGTAATCCTTATAAAGTCTTTTTAATCTTATTCCTTTGTTTCAAAGAAAATAGATTATCTGCATTTTTTTTTTATTTAAAAAAAAAAATCTTTACCATTTGTTTTTTTTTTCGTCATTTGTAGGTTATAAATTTTAGAGCTACATATGTAACCACATAATATTATTTATTTTAGTATATTATATATAAAATTATATTGTGTTCAAAAAAGTTCTAAAAATTGAGTATTGTTTATTTTTTATAAGCACTTCGACCCAGAATCTGTACCATAAACATGTCGACGTAGATGCCAGAACACTTCATAATCAATTTGCTAAGCATATACATATATTAAGTGTTGAAATTCAAATATTTATCTTCAGTTCCCAGGCGCAAGCGCAACCGACCGTTGACCTGCGCCCGCGCGCTCATGGGTGAGAATGCGTCTGCTTTCTGTACAAAGTCGAGCGCAGACAACAATCAAGACAGGTTTTAGTTATTTATAAATACTAGTTAGCCTACTATCATCCCTTTTTTTAATAGCAAATTTTACAAACCTAAGTTGTTCATAATATGACATTTATACAAAATTATTTTGGAATGTTTTCATCGACATTAAATTATTAACTTTAGACAAAATTGTCTTGATTCTGCGTTTTAACGTGTACACCGCGCCCGGTCCTGGCTGCGGGTTCGCTGACAACTACAAGTTCTACACGTACCAATGTTAATGTGTGTAAACCATCAGAATGAGGAAGTCGTACATTTATTTAATGACTTCGTAAGTAATATTTATCAATATCTATAATTAACTGTACCACGGCCTCCAGCAAAGTAAAATTAAATCTTAATATTATTTGTAGCTTCTTTGTTAGGTTGGTAGTGTTCCGTTGAACTTCTGACATTTAAAAGAATACACATTTTTATTACAAAGAAAAATACTAAGAAGATATAAAAGTAAAAGGTCGCTACAGTATTTACGGGTCCCAAAAAATATCATGATTTTCTGATGGAATTTACTTAACATAAATGGTTGTTTAACGAAATCAGAAGAACCGAGGAGTTATGATTATAATCTTAGAAGTGAGTTTATGGTGTAAGTACTAATATGTATGTTATAAATATCAAATTTAATAAATTTTGTTAGGGAATTCATTGTATCAAATGTTGATGATGTCCTTCAAGCCGATTTCGATCACGGCAGACATTCATCGGAGAATAGCTAACAACGAGCATAATATGTTCAAGTGTGTGCACGATCGCAGGTGCACATAATCCGATGGGATGAGAATTCAACACGACCGACGAGAGTTCAAGCCAAATTTTGAGCCGCCAGCTTAATTTTAGAGCTATAACTCATTATTCCAACGTACATAAAGAGAATTTTCTAAGAAAAAGTTAAAAAAACTATAACGAATTCACAAAAACATCCAATAGGTTAAAGATTCGTTGATTTTATAAATAAGTCATATGACTAATTATTTGCTTACGAAACAATCAATAATAGATTAATTTATTTTATAAAATTGGTCACAGTATTAATCATTATCATCATGAAAATATCAAACATATGAACATCTAATATACTGTTCACGTTTTTCAATTTGAGTCATTCATTCTAGAGATAGTAAAAATAGATAAAAGAGAAGAAAAAAAACCGTAGAGCGAGCAGTAAGATCTATAAGCACAATGTACAATCGCTTAGTTATATATTATGATATTTGTTTGATAATTTGAAAACCTCAGTTTTAACCGCGCAAAGAACGGTCCAGTGCATCTTTATATCTCCTTTAATATATTAATTTTGAAATACGCGCATGTATTAACAAACTGAATTATAACAAAACGTTGCAAAAAATTAATGCATAGGTTCCAGACATCTTTTTTTATTTAGTTTTGTTTCACGCGAATGTAATTACTGCCCTTTACATTATTCCCGACAGAATCTCTTATCTGGACAGAAAATACAAATGCTTTTAAAATACAAAGTATTTTAACTGTTATGTTTCGATTATATCCGAGTAGAATATGCATTTTAAGACAAAAATGTAATTAAGTTTTTAAATAACTTTTCTTGTAAAATAAACTTTTATATATTTTCTTTATAAACGTATAGCATATAACCTAAACACATGGAGATCTAATCTACATATCTCGTGTTCAAACTTTCAAACTAGAACTTTAGCAAAACTTCGAATACAGACAAAGAGCTGTAGGCATCGTATTTTAGTGGAACACTTTCGTACCGCCTGGAGGTTCGTTTGTGAAAAATACCTCTAAAACATATGTTTTACAAAGCAAAATATTTAAAGAACAACTTCTTCGAGATGCTGAAACATACAGAAACAAGTTCATAAATATATTATTTGAGACTGTATTCGGTTGATCGTCAAATACATTATAACCGAATACATTACATTCGATATACATGTAATAACTTGCTGTTATCCACCCGTTTTACTGGGCATTTAATTAAAAAAGACTCAACGGAATTCAAAAAAATAATAGCTTATAACATAAGGACGATTCCACGTCTATTATACAGTTATATTCAGACCCATATGTTCCGTAGATTTTACATCAGAAATAGTTCAATTTGCGTAAAACATAGCAAATATAAATAAACAACGTACTCGTACTTCGACAAAATCATAAAATTCAAATGGCGCGCTACACTGTTTCTCTTTACAAGTAAGAACTTTAATGTCCCTACAATTTACAATAATTTATTGAAACGAGCATTTTACAAGCTATTTATTTCGTAAAGCCGTATAAATGACTCCGCGACGTAATAGTAAAAACCGAATGGAATTGTATTCCATCAGGAGCTCGAGACGGGTCAGCGATTCGCGGACACGAGTCAATTTAATTAAATGTCAACGCGGCCAATGCACCTAAAGCGAATGCAACGAATTAATACCACTATTCATTCGGACAGACGTCATACCTACAATCTACGACGCGCTATCGAATACTTTTCAATAGCAATTGATTTTATTATGTAAAATAGTGGATTTTATTTTACAAAATTACTTTTGGAGTTCATTTGAATTCAATTTATTATAATACATATTGTGTCCTTGAATACTATAAATATTTCCCAATACCGTTACGAGTGAAATGAAAATCAAAACCAACATTTTAATGGCAGTGAAATTCGGTATAATGCTTTATTTTCTTCAAGTTCTTGATTAGCCTAACTATTAACAACTGTTATACAGTAAAACTAAACATATATATAATCTTTATTTTTACCCAAAAATAAATAAAATATTGAATATTGTAAATTATATCTAGTAAACATTATAAGGACACAAATTTATAATAATATAATGCTTTAATTACTGTTAAGGATCTAACAGGAAAATGAAATCTCTTTATTTAAGAGCACGTAGCCAATTTAATAAATATGCTATTTCTGGAAGAGAATTTCATAGAATTTCTACAACATTGAATTATTCCAAGATAATTTATTGCGTATCGATATTTTATGGTGAAACATGAATTATGCAAGCAGTACTTCCCAATTATATTAAGCTTTTCATCGAAATCTTCGAACCAATACATATTAACAGATATCAATATTAAGAATACTTATTTTTTTTTTTTCTTTCATACATATTATTAAATTCCAATAAATTGTTTCTTATAAAACTGACTAGTATTTGTGCACACAATTGTTACATATCATGCGAAGATATCTAGAGTCATGAAAGATATTCATCGCACGATCAGAAAAAAAAGATTTACCCGAAAAAGTGTTACAATAATACTTAGAAGATGTGTATTATAATATCAATTCAAAGAATTCTGCATCGTAAAACTTGTCGTCAAAATTTTTCATAATTAGATATGGTTTCAACGTTCTAAGCGACAATGAGACAAAAGGCGACGGCGAGAAGATAATAGAGACAAAAGAGCAGTAATTGTCATTAGGTTATATTACGGACGAGTCCAATATTGTCTACATTACGCTTTATGAAAGGAACCTGCAGAAAATAATCTTCTATTAGCTGTTAAAATAAGTAAAATATATAAAATTTGATATGAAATACTATTTTAAATATTATTTTAATATTTAATACCAACGCCAGTCTATAAAGTAAATACTTACAAAGAATTGTTAGTAATTATGAATCAGTGTTTTGGACCGAAATGCCCTCGAGCAAGAATACGACTGAATTATTAGTAATTTCATGAATAATTAATTAATGAAATAAACGCGAATTATCAAATTACTAAATACTTTTAAGTACGGATTTTAAATAATTTATAATAGGACAGTTAAAACATCGGTATAGGAGATACATAGTTACTTACAAATAAAACAATATTGCAATTTCTTATTGATTTAAACCGAATTTAGAATGATATGTAATTGTAAAATAGTATCTGATTTTCTTTATATTGTTTACAAAATCGAATATTTTTTTGCATCAGTAACAAATATAACATACTTTACACATAAACACGCACGTTTATATTGAAATACAAACATCAAGGAAATATTCATTTTTTTATGGAAATAGAGAACATATCCTAAATTCAAAAACATGACAAGATACTAGGTGCTGTTAAAGGTACATCAAGGAGTCAAAATGGCAGGTAACGACTAGTATGTATTATGCTAGTATAATAACTTGTGTCTGTATTATTCTTTTACGTATTTAAATCCACTTTTAGTAGTATGCGTTAAATACAGGATAAAATTATTTTGACTTTTAAATAAATAGCATTTGATTTCGTCTTTAAGTAAAATATTATAGAGAATAAAATTATTATGCGCAGAAATCAAAAAACGAATAAATTGCGCAGACGAGAACAAAAGTTCTACACTGAAACGCTTAAAATGGAATCGAGTTACGTAAGATAAATTGAATCTAGTCTAATAGGATTAACAAGGGTTTCCTTGTAAACCACTTGATTGAATTTACACACTACTGTCCCTCTCAAGATCGGGCAGTGATGATTAAATGGATAGAGTACCGCCATATTTACTTTGCCCACCCCAGGACCAATTATGTTTCGGACATTGTATTTCAATAAATTTGTATAAAACTTGAACAGAATTTATTACTTAATTAATTAAATGTAGGTATATTAAAATCGAGTGTAATAAAATATTACGCAGATTTTTTTAACTTTGCCGATTCATAAATTTAAATCATTTGTAAAAAAACGTTACTAAATAAGGCTTATTATTCGTCACACGATTATATAGATGATAAAAAGCGTGGAACTAATACTTGTTGACTTTCAGACAGGATATATTATATAAATAGTTATATTTAACTAACATAACATTGTAATTTTAATTATGGATAAGAGTAACTAGAGTTTCTTGCGGTTCTTCTCGGTTGAATCTACATTCCGAACCGGTGGTAGCTTTACTTTAAATAGTTTCTTAAATAACGATTCAAAAGCGCTTGTAAAAGCCTACTTGAATAAAGTATATTTTGATTTGATTTCTTATAATTCTGTAAAATTAAGATTCAAAAGTGCTTGTAAAAACACGAATAAAGTATATTTTGAATTTTTGATTTGGTAAGAGGAAGCAAGAGAAAGAGGAATAAGGTTAAATACAGTTATACGTCCATGATAAACATGCGACTGCATTTACATAAAAATAATATAGGTAACAAGAAAGACAACGTCGAGTTTCCTCGAATTAAATGAAACATTTTGTACGATTTTGCGAAAGTTATAATATAAAAGCAGTGGGATAATGTATATTAATATCCGGTTTAACAAAAAACACCAAAACATAACACAGACAATTTGTTGGACGGTACAAATTTTTTGTTACAATAAATTTTGTAATAAAATGTATAAAAAAATACATTTTAAATTAAAATTATGCTCATATTTAAAATTAAGGATAAACAAATAAGTAACAACCAAAAACAGCTATGAATTCTAATCACCAAAGAAAATTTGTTACATGATACATCGTAAAAAAGTAACGTATTTTATGAGCTCTGGCTGACATTTCGTTTTATTTATTTTTCCCCAAATAAAAACATGAAGTTATATTTTCGCTTTTCCGGCATAATAATTAAAAAATATGAAAGCAAGCAGTGCAACATTTGCTTTACATACGTATTATTTCTAAAAATAAAATACGTATGTAGCCGTATTGTGAATATTTCCATAATCAAAGCCGTCCAGTTTATCAAGCTTATCGAATATATATGTAGGTATATATATTGATAAATGAAAATGGCGGTAAGATTTAATTATCTCATCATGTAATAATCATATTCAATGATAACTATCTTGTTATGTAAACTAAATTGGATCTGTAATGTATTACATACATAGTTGTATTTCATTAAAGCGAGCAATGTGATATGGCTTAAATCAACATTAACGTTAATTAACAGCTATTAGAGGTTGTATATTCCGAGCCCGTCTGCTGATATCAGCTCTGTCTGATTTGGAATTGATGAAAGGCGAAACTTAATCACCTTTGAACATTACATCTCATTATGGCCCTACGGGTAGATTTACTTTAAGTTAGTGAGTCTTGTCGATTAAGTGTTTATAATAGAATATTCTATTTGGAATATGCTTAATACAAAATCAATATATGTATTATTTAAGTAGGCTCATAAAGGAACTTTTGAATCGTCATGTTACAGTGTTAAATTAAATAAGTAAAATTTAAAAATATCTCAGCAGTTCTCTATTCCTTCAATATACTTTTTTGCTGGATCAATTTATAAAATTGTACATTTTAATATTTATAGAGTATACTGAATTATATAAAAAAATATAATACTAAATTATATCTTTCTTGGACGGTATTTTACATCATATAAGTACAGAAAAACAGCAATCTTTATTTACAACGAAAGTTTTCAACTTGTATTATTAATAATTATTCATCTAGACCTCGACTAACGTAGTCTTTCATATGAGACTTGGAAGCTTTCGACCTAATCAGATGCAAAGTTTTCTGAAAATACTGTCAAAACTTTAGCTGCAAGCGGCAACGCTGTGAAAATCTGCTTTTGAAGTGAAGCGCACAACTTTGCAAAATAACTATGACGAAAAAGCTTGAATTTGTAAATGTAAATTATAAAAATATATAGACATTTTAAAAATGCTAGTGGACGTTTGTTTTTTGTTCCCTTACGTGTACGCTTTGTATAAATTAAAATGTTACATACATTTTGATGTCATCGCTAATTATATAATTTTGTTCTTTTATCAAACGACTAGTTGTTCAATTTAATATTGTTTAAATAAATTTTGAATCGTCAACCTTATCATAATTATTAGCCAACTATGATTAACTGCTGGATATAGGCCTAACCAAAAATGCGCCAAAGCTCCTGGTTCTCCATCATCCGCATTCAGCCAGGTCCCGCGACCTTCTTCAGATCATCGCCCCACCTAGGCGTATTCGGCTACGTTTGATCCACTAATCTAGCTAGGTAAGATCCACGGTCTTCACTCTAGGTTTCGTTTCCTCTATCTGTCCTTTGAAATACGTGACCATCCCACTTTTTTGATATTGACTGCCTAATAACCGTAAGGGTGCCAGGAGAAACATTATGGTTATATATTAATAAAGGTAGTGGTTATTATCCTTGTAATAAATATATGTTAATTTATTTCATAATTAAATTATATTTTATAATTAGTACACGCTACGTTTTTATATAACGTCGGAACGCCCACACTACTCCACACTGAATAAATTTTATTATTGGTATGTATTAAAGTACACATCTTATCTCTCGTTTGTGAATAAATACCGCAAGATAAATTATAACTTAGTTTACATATGAGGTATATGTTAGGTTAACTTCACAACCACGTAGTTTTGTAAAAGTTAAGTTAGTCAAGTTCGTATTGCACTACCACCAACTTTGTAATGACCGATGTTCTAGAATCTATGTATAAAATAAGGGCTACGAAACCGAATTATAAAAAAATATAAACTTCTAACTTTACTGCCTAATGTACAAAAAAATGTTGAAAAATAAAGAGTATACGGAAAATACGGTATAGCAATATAAAGTAATGTTTGTAAAGAAACTGCAGAAGTGAAATATGAAAGATACTTGAGTTGTATAAGTTCACGCATACAGCTTCGTCTATGTAACATGTCTCGCCGCGTCGCGCGTCGGAAATGTGAATGGCTAGACCGCGCGGCACCGTGTTTTACCGTATTGCTTCGTTACCCAAACGAGTTCCACGTCATTATTTAAATCCTATGTTCTTTTGTTTCGAGTTACCTACAATCTACTTAAGTTAACGTCTAAATAAATTAAAAATAAATCTGTAGTCTGAAGTGAAATTCGTATTTTTGATAAGTTCATTAATTTTTTTCTATTTTCCATATATTTTTTATTTATATTATAGTGATAATGTTTGTTACATTATACTTAGTAATATTAATTTTATTTTAAAATTACAATTTGAAATTTATCTTACTTCATTAGAGCAAACATAGAACCATAATTATAATGGCTAATTATTATAATAGCCATACCAACCTACGTATATAGTAGTTAGCCACAGACCCATTGTACCCATATCACTAACATAATCTACACTGCAGCGCTCCGGCCATAAACTTAAGCTATGTAATGACGTCAAGGGAGTCAAATAGGGGAGTGCCGCTTTTATCATTAGGGTTACTATACTTAAAACTTTCTATATTCACCAAAGATGTTGGACTCGAATATCTTTCTAAAATGTTGTCCATGTGCTTTGAAAGACGCTCTCGTCGCAGTTTATATAGTTGTGAGTTGACCGACGAAAGGCAAAACGAGTCCTATAAACTTCTACTCACCAGCAATCTCGTTCAAAAGTTTCAAGTATTGACTGCTAGTTGCTACAAATTACTTAATCTGTGTTAAAGCGCTTCAAGTGAAGTTCTGAAAAGTTAGGCGGAGCAAAAAAGTCGTAGCCGCGCAAAATATTGAAAAATAAAGTAGAATTTAAGAGAAGAACGTAATGAGTGAATATACTTCCTTTTTTCTAGGTCGCTTACTGAGAATAAAGTGAGTGTCTTCAGAGCAGTCGAGTCGCTATTAATCGCGCTCGGCTTTGCGGGAACAATCCTAGGTAGCGGTCACAATGGCTGCCATTTGAGTTAATCGTTGAACGTTTAACCGACAAAAGAAACTATTTAATTCTAAGGCACGCGTACTAACGTTTACTTCACATTGGAAACGTTTTATAGTGGTTTCGTGCAGAGAAACATTTGTACACGTAGGTATTTTAAAGAAATGCCGTCGTTAAAGAAATAATATTGATTTTTCGTAAGTAAGCGGTTAGTTGTTTACGAGTACCTACCCAGCTATGCTTTATAAAGCTTTTTAAACTTTTTCATTTAGTCTTAGTAACTTTTTGGACTTTAGCGATTAACGAGAGAGTTTACAAGCTTCCATAATCCTAAAATGCAGTTTTAATCTCTGTTCACATTTTGTTGTACTAAGAGTTAAAGTGAATTTTGCATTTACCTAATAATAACTAAAATAATAATAATCTCAGAGTTGTGACTTTACAGGTGAGTACTAGTTTTATATTGGTATTGATTTTAATGTTAATATTTTCTTTTGATTTAATTGCTATAATGTTTTCAGTAATTTAAATTGAGAAGAGAGTTCTAGCAAGAATTTTCTCAAACGAAACTCAATTTCAATTCAATTATTTGTTCAAGTTAGAAGTCTCAATGAAGTTCTCAGAAGTTTGAATCTCAATTTTTCGCCTACAGTAATAACTGTCAGTGCGTGTCCCAGATGGCAACTAATCGTTAACTTAAGCTTGGTTATAAATCAGTTGAATAGTCCACTTTATTGGCTTTCGCTAGCCTCCCACTGAAACACTTCAAAGAGACGCCAGAGGATTTTTTGATTGCACTCGCGACCAACGTTTACAAATTTCCAACTTTAATATTACATTAACATTTAGTGAGGCGATGATTATGTACTGTGAGTGTACGTTTAATACTAAAATGTGAAGCAATTTTATCCGTTAAAAACATTTACGTCACTGACTGGATTCAAAAATTCATTTGCTTTATTTTAGGAGCCGTCGTGTGCCAAAACTGCTAAGGGACTAAATCCCTTGACAGGTCTTAATAGCGAGGGAATAACATGCACTATAGAATTAACGTAAAACGTATACGTTTAAATGAAAGCATTTTGCATATATTTAGTTAACATTTATTTAGAATAAATAGAACGATATTTCATCGTTAATAAATGTTTATTATTCATTTAAAAACGTATTAAGTACCAATGAACAATCTTAGTTATATAGGTATGCTAGATAATAAATAAACATTATAGAAATGAGGAATATAAAACTCACTTTATATTTTATTCCTAGTTCCATTTGCTACTTTGCGACTGAAGTTGTGGAAATTGCAAAAGGTATTTAAAGGCGAAGGTTGGGAACGAAACACCGAAACAGCAGAGAAGATTAATGGACTCAAAATTGCATCGTAGCTAAATGCAATAAAGCCGGTAGACATGGAGGCAAGCAGTGTTTTATTGCTTAGACATGTGACTGCGCCCTGTGACCCGATTTTATTCCGCAGGAATTAAATAGAACTGAATTCGCAACTGTGATATAATACCGAGTTTCCTAAGGTTTTAAACGCTGATGTGAGAACGATAAAATGTTTTTTTTTTTTTGAAAAACTATAATTTGCATCAGTAGAAAAAGTTTCTAGTGTTCAGTTTAACGTAGTTTAGTTTAGTACTTTTAGATTTTGCAGTTTAATCTTGTAGGCTTAATGGCTTTAGCGATAAACATTGGCGTTATGGTTGCAATTTTGGAAACGCTCGACTCACTAATCATGTTACACTGATGTTATCAACTAAGCATTAATGGTTAAGCGAGTGTGCTCTATATTTTGAGCCAACATTGTATTATATATTTTTAGAAATAACTATGTTATTTTTTAAATGCATAATTTAACCTCTAACTTTAACAACTCTTTTGTCATCTGTTATTAACTAATTTCTACCGACAACAGTCTACTTTGCTTATTTTAAGATGTTACTACATATATGTTAGCATGTCATTTTATATTCGTACTAGCTGTGCCCGCAACTTCGTGCGCGTTTGAATTTAACAAAAAAGTTATTGTTCAATTCGCAGATTTTACTATAACTTATTAATTCTGTATTACGCAGCTTTTGTGATATTAAGTCGTTGGTAGGAGACACCTGACGTGACGTCGGAGTGAGGGCATGCGCGAGGGCTGCGCGCGGTACTAGAATATTTTATACATAATTCTAAAATAAAAGTAGCTTAAGTTATTTTATCCGCTATCTGCCGTGAAATTCCTATCAATGTCGGTTCAGCTGTTCAAGAGATTTGCCGGAACAAACAGACAGACATACAAAATAGTAAAAAATGTTATTTTGGTATATGTACCGTGTATACATACATTTGCATTTAGTAAAAAGCGGTTATTTTAATATTATAAACAGGCAGTCCAATTTTATTATATGTATAGTGTAGATAATTGTATAACGTCATCGGAAGATTCTGACATCTGAGACACAGGCTCGGCCTAGTTCATGCACTTGTACTCATAAAATGAGTACGTACAAATTGTAATATTATTCATAAGTTATATATGCATGTACATAATTTGGTTATGGATACTAAAAAATAAATAAATAAATAAAACTTACTTATCTACTGTAAACTATTTTTCTGATACCAAATTAGACTTCGAAATTTCTAGCAACATCGCGGATAAATATTTATCAATCAAATAGATTATCTAAAGTAATAGTGTATTAACGTACCACGACGTAGCCAATCACCCTTCCTTTCAGCATACGGTTTCTTACTTATTCCACCAAAGAAAACTTTTCACTGCAGTTGAATACTCCTGTGATAAAATTGCACCTGATATAATATGCAGGTTACCTCACGATGTTTTTCTTAACCGCCGAGCAAGAGGTGCCCTATATACCTTACACGTATTGAGCACATTTGAATCCGTAAACATCGATTAAAATTGACATATTTTTCCTACCCCGACTCACTCGTTAGCTTAGGTAGTATTTCCTTTTTGAATAAGTAATGAGACTTTTATTTTATTAGTTATTATTTTTCTAGGCAACGTTTGTCAAATTCAAATATTCAGAGCGCAAGAAATATCCAATATTAGTACGTAATTTTAAGGAAAAGTGGGAATAAAACGTGACTAGTTTTAAGGAAAAATGGGAAAACTACTTGAGGCACGGTGTCCTCGAGAGAATAATTCTTTTAAAGTTAGGAAAAACATTACTTCACTGCAGAATGAATCAAGATTTTATTTCAATTCCAGTAAAAGAACTAACAAACTGAAAAAGACTACTCGGAATGGAAAATTATTCGGAAGAGTTAATTGTTTCATATTTATTCCGAAACTTGCCAGTACGAAGCAGAGACAAAAAGATTTATTTTAATTTAATATAAATTTAAAACGATCTTTTATACAGTTAAGCTTTTTTATGGTATTAGTTGTTAATATGTTCAACTTACCTACACTAACAATCGAGTGTTTGAAATCTGTACAATAAATGTATGTATGTAATATATTTATATTATTATCACTCTTTGTTTTCATTATATAGGTAGGTGGACGGGCAAATGGGCCACCAAATGGTAAGTGGTCACAACCGCCCATATCCATTAGTTCAGTAAGAAATATTAAACATTCCTTACATCGCTAATGCGCCACCAACCTTGGTAGCTAAGATATCGCGCCCATTGTGCCTGTAGTTACAATAGCTCACTCACCCTTCAAACCGGAACACAAAAATACTAAGTATTGCTGCTTGGCGGTAGAATATCTGATGAGTACTGTACCTACCTAGGTGGGTGGTACCTACTTGCACAAAGCCCTGCCACCGAATAATTCAATGATTTCCATTAGAGAGTATATTTATTAGGGAATTTATAAAGCTATATAATTTTATTCTACTGCCCTGAGGTGCGAAACAGTAATTCGAATCGTAGAATCTAGCCACAACAGCAAACCATTAAAAGCAGGTATCGATAATATCGATTTAACGCACACGAAGTCACGGAACATCCCTAAAATAATAATATTTGTTCGTGGTTTAATTATTTTACCTTGATAGAATCTCAAATGTATTTCGAAATTACATAGGTACTAACCGAACCGAAATAATCTATTTAATCATCTAAATAGTTATATGTAATGATGATTTATATAACTTATATAATATTGTTTGAGAAATTCTTGTATATATATTTAAATAGTATTTATTACGTGTATCTCGGAAATGACTAACGACTTGGCTAAAAGTTTTTATCTAAAATAGTGGGTTTTCTTTAAAAACCGAAAATTTTCCCAGAATAAAAATAAACAATTGTATAACAAATCATGACAGCCGAACGAAGCTCGATTCTTTTATCAATCATAAATATACAATAACGAAAGTCATTCTAAGTGAGAATCATATTAATTTTATGTTATGTTAATAAATTAATTGCGTTCGTATTATCTCAATACGCACAATAATATGTCATTCATGAATAAATATAAATGTGAACTCGATGACATCAATTACGTTTATAACATTATCTGAGTTTACTATACATCTGGCGCACTATTAAGATAATATAATAACCAACATCTTTGTAATTTACCGGCAAGCCTTGTTCAAAAACTAAATAGTTTTCAAATCGCTAAAAACCTTTTTGTTCAACCATTCGTCTTTTACGAAAACTATCGTTCTGCAAAGGGCGATAAAAAAACAAATTATACAAGTTCGTAATGACTTTGGGGAGTCGATAACCAAATAAATAGTTAAGGGTGGAAGGGTCGCCCCTTCTTCGATGTCTAAGGTCGCAGATGTCCATGTAAGCAAAAACATCATTTGGATTACTTTCAATGTCTTCGTTCTATCGAAATAAACGGAATATGTAATCTAAAGGACGTTCTAAGATTATTGAATTGTATATAACTAGCTATCCGCTCTGGCTTTACACGAGTACGATTTCATTTAGGGATACATGTGTTGTGAAAGTCTATATAAATATTATATGCAATGTGTATTTAGCTAAGTGATCTTTCTGACCGTACCTCGCCAATGTATCCAGTGCAAATACCTCTGACCTCAAGACGTCTTTATATATATACGTATAAATACAAATATATATTTTTTCATATATAATTCTTAGAACATCTTCAAAACTATAAGGATAGATAGTGAATTGTAAATAATTATATTTATGATTTTCTACATTGTTAACATATCTAAAAAGATAGATAAAATGAATTTAACATTTATCAACAATTCTAAGATCTGAACATTCCTAAAATTACAATCGGAGAAGATTTATATATATACATGTATATAAAAATAAAAACAATTTAAATATATAATATCTTAACCGATGATTTCGGGTTCAAAACCAGGCAGGCACCATTTTCTATTTGGCCTTTAATTGCATTCAGTGTAACTCAACAAAAAACATATTTAAAAATGAATTTTTGAAAGAACGAGTTAACGTAAGCAATATTTGAACCGAATTAAACAAACTCTTTTGCTTTATATCTACAGCATTCTTCGAATCAATTTATACGGACTACATGTCGTAAAATCTGGAAAAAATAAAACACACAATCCAGTATATTTGTTATGTGGGGTGAAGTTGGGATAATCCCCCTGCAGTGTGGCGCCGGCCGGGGCGACAATGTGAACCAAATACCGACACTGCTGTCTCACAGATCGTACTCCAACTCTTATATATAGCTCAAACGCAATAATCATACTTTATAATACGTGTAGAGTAAATTTGAAATTCGATTTTTAAAATAGGTCAAATTATATATACTATATTAAAAAATCAAATCCTGTCATAATAAAGTATTAAAATTACTATAAGATTATGAATTTTAACTAAACTGATGATAAAACTATTACCTGCTACAAAAGTACAGACGTTATGAGAACATAATATAACATGAAATTAATACGGAACTATTTGGTATTTTATGGATACCTAATAACACTTTATGTAATAAGTAACTAAAACTAAAACTAAAGTGGTTTCGCAACTTAAATTCAAAGACTATCCTGCTGTTTTGAAATTCAATGTACATATTTTGAATAAATATGTACGCATATAGAAACGACGTATACGTGGGGTTGATATTTAGCTCTAGTAATACTGCATGAAATTCTTGAAAAGAGAAGTTTCTTAAAGGTAAAAAACAAATATATAGTAAAAGTGTTTCTGTATCGATAAACAATATAAACGTTCCTAAACTATCGAACCCTAAATGAGCTTCGTGTTTCATTTGAGATTTGTATCAGGTTGCTACTGAGCTACCCACATTATGGGGCTTCGTGCGCATCATAGGGTTGTCGAACATATTCCCTTTGTTTTAATTCAAATATTTTGAATTAAGTTAGTGGTTCAAATGCGGCAAGAGGCATTAGGTATTTTCACATTCATTTCGATCTTAGCGATGAAGAAAAACGATGTATCGTTAAGTAACTTACAAGTGTCGAATGAAGTTCTGAATCCGTCATGTTAAAAACAGAATAAGACGCAATTTTTTTTTTGAAGTAGTGTTATTATAGTATGTTCTTATTTTAATTTTGTAAAGATCAGATTATGACACAGACACCGGAACTCTTTAACAAATGCCAGCAAATTATCCACGATTGCTGCTATTTTATTGATACGTATATGCTATTAAAATCTGTTATTGTTATATGATATAAATGTTTGGCACCTATAAAAATAAGATTTTTTTTGTAAATGGTATACGCTCTATATAACAACCCTAACTTTACTACTAAGTAAAGGTTCTGTGAGCCATACATATACGTGCTACATAATCCAAATACAATCACAATTACCTGGCAGGCAAAATAAGTAAAGTAACTATAATTCTTATATTCCAAGTAAAACAAATTAGTTAATCAAATATTAAAGGCTAAGATCGTCATTATTAATAAACATTATAGGAAAATATTGTACGAAATACTAATGTGAGATGTGAAATAGCTTAACCTTAAACATTCAACATGAAAGCATTTATAGTCGTCCAAAATGTGATCGTAAAGGCTCTTTTACCAAGTCGGGAACTATAACGACCCAATATAAACGGCGCTTTCATATTGCGGAGGATCAATAGGTCGGGCTCAAAATAAATAGAACAATGGACGAGACGGTATCAGTGCTTAAAATGCTTTCCATGTTCGGACGCGTCCGGTGACCGACGATCCGCCCGGAAGTAACACATGGATATATAATCACTTTATATTATCTGACCTCGACATTTTTTTTTTACTTGTATGAAAAATAAATGCCATTTCAAAAACTGTTAATTTTACTTACAAGCAGGATGTAAAAGTTTGCTTTAAAGATTGTAGCTAAAATAAGTCGCTTGATTTTATTGCTAAAGTATAATATTAAACAAGGTCTCTCGAACCGTAAACGACGCATTTTATTTTCATATCATGTTTTGTTTTTCATATATATAAGTATATATATATTATTTTATTTTAAATATAGAATTGAATTTCTTTATTTAAAAAAAGAATGCGCAGCTTTTAGAGGACCAGAGGACAATAAAAATTTTGATGGGGTGTGTCATAAATAAATTATATATGATAAAATGTCATTTAGATAAAACGATAAATCTTTAGCTTAACAAACACACTTATATTGCATAGCAGTTTAATGTAAGGGCGCCCCTACGCTTATCGTTACTCAGCAAATTGTAGATCTAATGCATCTCCCCAAAGAAGTCTGAACCCCCGCATGTAGCAATAAATAAGGAATAGTTTTATCGAACAAAACTTTGTATTATGTTAGACTACCTCAAACAATAACAACTATTTAAAAAAAACGCAGCGTTTTAAATATAGAACTCTAATCTCGGATTAAACATCGAAGTTGACTCATCGACGTATGGTTAAAATGATTGCAACCGAATAGGTATTAATTGTTCTAAATTACGGAAATCAATGAGCGTGGGACTGATGGTGCTAATTAACAACCGGCATGGTTAGTTAGGTAATAGTAACCGTAATTAGAAATTGACCTCTTCACTTTAATTTTCATAAATATAGAAGACTAATACTGATTGTTAATATGTACAACAAGAACATAATAAAAGAAAACTTTATTAAAATATACAACAGCCATGTTAAACGTTTTAATAACCTGGTGTTAAGTATGTGACACATGGATTCCCGTTGCATAAAAGCAATCCAATCTCCCGGGCACATATGGTGACTTCATAAATCTCATGTCACATCGGCAGAGACGCGCCGTGTGTCATAAATACGATGGGTATGTATGTCAAAACATGGGGATTTAGGCGCTGTCTCTCTCGCCAGAGACTGGGCCAGCGACGCCAACTGAGATAATGAAAAAAAAGATTTATGACCAAGTGTAATCAAATTTTATTACTGTCCATCCCGCCTCTCGACTAATGTTATAATATTAACCGCATACGCATTTTATCGTGTATTTTATTATTTTTTTAGTTCACTGTGTCAACTATAAAAGAAATTAAATTGACCCGATAGTACATTATATGCCAAGCCATGGCAAGATTCCATTTTGATCGATAGTACTAAAGTAGGTTAGTTTAAATATCTTAATAATAAAATATACATCAGTAGATGAGAAAGCAAAACGTAGCCAAGTTTCTTTCGCCAAAGGGGTCGTGTTCGTAAGTCACATTTCCATAAAGTTTTCAGCACAAAATGTGGTGTTGTAATATCGTGGGCTGGAATACAACCAAATCTAACGCACTGTGGAATAACACCCTCCCCATTCCACCAAGTCTTCGTACTTCGCCTCTTTGACCCAATTACACGCAACATATTACATTTTTAAGCTCTTGCATATATCTGTCGACCTATTACATAAAAAACGTTAAGAAAACATTACATAAGCTCTGAATAAAATTATATTTTCCATACAATATTGTCTCTGGTTCAATTGCCGTTACATCACTTCGTTATATAAAACATATATTCTACAATAAAATACTCTAAAATGATCAATACTCTTAAGCTAATTAATGGCTTTTTTAGAAATGACCTTTCAAAATATTTTAATAAAAACAATCTCGAAATAACCCTAGAACATTATGTAAGAACAATAGAGCTTAGGGTGCCGCAAAAAGGGCTTCTGCGCGACGTAAAGTGCAATAGCTTGAATTAGTTATTCAGTTCATTATGAATCCCCTACAGCTACTCTATCATTATCGTTTTACTGAGCGCACGTGCCGACTGTGCAAAGCAGCCCTCGGCCCGTCAAGGTCGATAATTATAATCTACGCAGTCTTTTGTCCTTTCTTATAGACTTCTTTTGTTATATAAAAACAATGTTGCCTCTAAGTTTATTTGAACAGTTATTGAGCGAGACATTGGAGTTATTGAGTCGTTTTTAAAGTTTAAGTTAACGTATTGAATATCAGCCTATAATATGTAACTGTCCGATGCTAAGCTTGTGTGGTGAATGGTGTTTGATTCACATGTTGTACCATTAGGTCTTGTCAAATCTTAATATTTAAAAAAATATGTAACCGAGATTTTTTATTCTCTTTGCTGCGAACTTAATAACCTAATTAAATTAAAGGACTCGTAAAAAATTATGCACCTGTGCGAATTAATTGTAAGTTTAAACTTTATACATTTGAATCGCCTCGTAATTGAACAAAGACTAGTTCTCGAAAGTAAAACTCGAGCGTAAAATGCAATCTTACAACTAGAAACCAATTCAAGACAAGGAAATAGTCTTTAAAGATTTTTATATGACTTTTACTATTGAAATTATACTCAATTATGATGAAAATGGTAATTTTTCTGGTTTTTGAGAATGACAAAAAACCTTGTCTACTAAACGTCTATTAAATATAATATTATTTTATTTTACTGAAATTAAATTTATTCAGTAAAATAAAATACGTTAAACGTTTACGTAATGATAACTTTAATCGTAATAATAGACACAGTCTCAATATTATATTAATACGTTTCATATCATTCGAGATAAATCGTATATTAGGTGTAGCTAATGTCAATGTGAGCAGAGAGGAAATAGCCACTCCGGCCTTTATTCCGGCGAACAGTGACATAACTACAACTGACATACTAAAATTATTGATTGGAAAACTGCTCGTAAATGTCTCGCTCTGGGATCTCCTTGTATATTCGAGCTTTATCTAGCATGTTAATCTGGTGCAAGCTTAGAGATAATTTAATTTTAAACTGTATACAATAGAATAAGAATTAAACAGATAAATTTTTTCTTTGCTAACAAAAAAAAGTGAGGAAAATTCTAAATTTAAATTATCCAATAATTTGTGCTTACTGATTGGAAACAGCGATTTTCGCTTAAAAGACTTATATTCTTCAATATTCTATTCAGTAGTTTGCGTTTATAATTCATCTTATTCTGAATGGATTCAGAAAACGCCTGCACGGACTCGCACTAAAACACCGTAGTGGAATAAGCTCTATACCGATTTCTTTGCCTTTGACTTTAGACTAAATACAGATTTTTTGGTCGGTTCTTCGTGATAGAATTTATATTCCGAACCGATGATATCTGATCGTTACTGTAATCGTGTAAATTGGCAATTTAATAATGCTTGTAAGAGTTGACTTGAATAATTTATTCTATTTCTTTAGTCTGCCAGCAGTCCATACGGCGATATTCTATTTGAGGTTGTTTGAGATATCCATCTACATTTAATGGAATCATTATTTAAAAAAAAAAATACAAATAGAATTTAATCAAAACTTAATCAAATGTCCTTTGGGTTAGAGGAAATTGGTTTGGAGTCAACAGCGTCACGTTCTTAAAGAACGGCACAATTTATTTATGTAGGTATGTCCAAAAAGTTTTATTCAATTAAAATACAAAGAATTGATTTCTGGGAAAGCCTTGCGATACTTGTATATTTTTATTTGTTGTGTGTTGAGATTTTCATTACTTTTGTTGTAATACTGTGTAGGTTATATAAGAAATAAACTATATATAAATAAATCAACGTTACACTATTGAATTAATTTAGTAGAATAATTGTTGGTCACAAACCAATTAAGACCCATATACTATAAAAAGCATTTGCAACTCTACATATGAGTGCCGCCAGTAGTGTTACTACGAGCCACTCTTCAGCAAATTGAGCATTTACGTAAGCGTTTTTTTTTTTGCAAGCTGTCAAAGGCAGATTATTTTTTATTTAAATCTACGAACAAAAAATTGTAAAATAGTGATTTCGTCTGTCTGTGATCGGTCTAATAATATAATGTTACATAGAGAAACTTTTTCTCATTTGAAGAAGTAGAGTTTGAGTACATTTCTCTTAGAGTGATTGAGTATTATCATATTATTATTTACATAGTATACCATACTGTTATTGCGTTTGGTAAGATATTTTGTTGTCTTTGATTGGTATACTATATAAGGTTTTATATTAGTAAAAAGTAAAATTGGTGAGATTACATTACTCAGGAAACTAAATCTCACTATTATTCATGAAACTCTTATTCATCAATTTAATCGTTAGAATAGATTTTGATACATCAAAATACAAAATAGTGCTCATTTTATATAAAAAAATATAGAATATATAAATTTAAATGAAAAATCTAGAAAAACACTAAATTTTGTAAAATATTCAAAATCTTATCCTTGCAGATAAAATCAAAAAACATTAAATCAACGTGATTTATTTGTGTCTTAATAGGGGTATGCATAATATATACGAGAAATGAAGGAACTTATGTAATATGTAACACAAACCGGATTGTTTCGGGCTTCCGGGGAGAATTAGGTAAATAAGATACATTTGCACCTGGGAAATCTCGTTTGCGTAGGATACTTTGTACTAATTAATTTATTGAGATAATTACAACGTATCTTCGCAAAAAATTGTAAACCGATAATATTGCAGCTACGTGAATAACTGTTACGTTATTACGTTGACACAGTTTATTAATTATTATTCCTTAAATTGTCGTTCGAAATTGATAAATGTGGGTTACGTCAATAAATTATGCACATTTACCGATATTCACGAAAAGGGCAATAAATAAATAGGTTATCTTTGAAGATAATGGCATCCAGCCGTCACATCACCCGTGAATGAAAGAGAGCAAGAATGAAGCAGTAAACGTCACCGCCATTTGCGACCAAGACCCTTGATCTGTTTGAGTAATGTATACATATAATAAAAAAGGGACGGGAAATTCACTTGATTTAATTATAAAAAACCTTTTTTTTATTATTGTACAATGTCAAAATGAGAAAAATAATTTGATATTTTGTCTTTCATCCAATGTTGAAGTTTCAGCTTGATAAGCGATCTACCTTACCTTAACTCTACACCTTAGTAATCAATTGATTTAATCTATATTTTAGCAAATAAAGAGAAAATACATGGCAAGTTATTTATGCTTAGTATCAATTATCTGTACACCGCTTAATATGCGCTGGCGCAACCCGACGAGTGTAAACACACACTACGGCACAGATGAAAGCTGGCGCCCCGACTACTTATCGGTCCTTGCAAAAATTCGGTATGCTTACTGTCAGCACCCCAAAATAGACTAACTGACGAAAATAACAGAAAACCAATAGTTCCAAGGTCGTTAATAATAAAAAGGGATACATATTTTCCAACATGTAAGAATTTGTACAAATACTTTGACGAACAACTTTAGATGCATTTATAGCCATTATATATTAATTATATTTTTGCTCTATAGTACAAACAGCTATAGAAGCTGGTATTGAAAGTTAAATTTATTGTAATGTCTTTTAGTTTAGAACCGACGAGAAGTCGGTGGAAATTTAATGAGCCCAGTTAGCTACATTGGAAATTATCGTTTTTATAACACCGTTATCAATCTCGTTTTACCTATAAATTACAAAGATAAATATGTAGCTCGAAAGTACTAGTAAAACGAAATCTATGCAAGAATTTTAAAGTAAAATTTGTGCTAAGATTCTGTCTGCAAGTAAAAAAAAAATAAGAGGCCAGGTGCGTTAAGCATCCGCCTTTTAAGCGTAGAAAAAAAGTGGCAGTTGCGACTTGGGATGTATTCTCTCTACACCGCCGGTTACGAGCATTAAATACCGCTTAAAGCATTTATATTATATAACATGCTTCTCAATCCCTATATAAATCAGATAGTAAACTACTATGCAAAATTAATACATCCTCTCTTTGGCAAGGTATTCCTATCGATGTTTCTAAATAAAAATCCGGAAGTATAATTTTTACCTTTGCCAAATTAATAAATAGATATTACAAATGTTATGTTAAAAAACGGAGTTAATGCCTATTATATCTGAGCATGTATAAAGTACAATATTAAGTTTCATTATAGGTATATATAATAGTTGGTGATGTAATTTCATCACACATACAGTGTGCTTTGAGAGTTTATCTTTACTACTTGTGCTGATGCAATGATTGTCACTGATTCTATCAATTTATTATTTTGAATATACATAAAACAGTAATCCAAAAGTAATATTTTCTTTTATCAGTACATATCGACAAATAACAAGTTGATACGGCAATCCTATAAAGTCATTGAAGATTGCTGAAGGGAATGATATTGTTTCTCATATATTCCAGCGTTTCGAAGTACTTCTGTTGTATTACTAAACCGTTTTTTACATACGTATACGTGCTTATATACTTCATATACTTGAGTTTAGTGGTGGATCTAAAGCGACGTCAAAATATAAAAATGATTGATGAGGACCCTAACCAAGGGGGATTTTTTTCCTAACTTTTCCGAGAAAAAACTTTGTGACTTATCAAACTGTTCGAAACAGAGTTTTGGCAGATAACTGCTAAAGAAATAAGAAAAAAAAACATTGAAAACTGTCTAAGTATCAACGAATTAGAAAACAATCGAAATACTATTATATATAATTTTATACCTATTTCATTTTAATACCGATTTGATTTAATTCCTTAAAAAATACAATTTATAATTAAAAGTGCGTATTAAAATATATATGGTTTGCCTTAATGTTAACTATTTTAATGAAAATCTTATATATATATGTGTCATTTTCTTTTTATTAAGAGGAACAGATATAGACTGATTATGCGTTTTTTTTAAGAACATCGGGCTTATGCGAGAATTTTATTCAACGTGTTAGATTCTCCTAAAAGCTTTAGAAACGCTCACAGCTTCAAGCCATATGGTCAATGTATTATTTTTATTTTTTTGCTTTCGGCCAAACAATCCTCTCAAGTCTACCTGCATTCAGCACCTGTCGATGAGATTTGTATGAGATTGTTTAAGTTTTACCTTGAAATGTTGATTTTAGGTTGAATTACATTAAAACTGTATAAATATAATTATTACGGTCATATGTACATACATTTGATTTTATTAAAAGGGACTTGCGAATGCTGCGTTATAAGTATATAGCAAAAAAAGTATTTCTAGTGTTAGTTTCATAAATTAAAATGTAATTTTAAAAGTAGCTTGTACTTTTAAAATGTCATTTTACAGAATTATTAAACTAACTTAGAGCTAACAATTTTTTTCTATATATTTAGCATTTATAAGTAATCTTCAGTATTCAAATCGAAATTACATATGATTTCAAAGCCTTGTGTGAGAAACATACATAAATAAATAAATCCTTACTTAACTTCTTTTAGTGTCAGATTAAAAACAATTGTTTTTATTGGTATCTAATGGCTTTTAACTATTAATCTTTATTGTATTCTTTAATATACGGGCCTTACTGATACGGGTCAACTTGTAATACTACAAAAATACTGCCCATTCAATACAAAATTTTACTGACAAAACAAGAATTATTTTACTTTATTTGAATTAAGCTTGTAGAGACAGAGTACCTACCTATTTTATCTTGAAGCCTCTTAAATTAGGAACAGTCTATTATCAATCATTTTTTAAGGCATCTAATTTATTAGAGACTTTTTAATTTCCGTTACTCGACTTACAATTATTATTACAGAAGTATATATTTTCATACATTTCATTAAATTATTAAATTTCAAAGATTCATAATAATATATAAGTTAGGTTCCTTAACAGTTTATTTTTAATATCATATAATAATATTTAAGCTGTTTATGGCAACGTTATAAAAAAAAGATCTTACCTGTCAATAACAGCAAGACGAGGCGCCGCATATTGGTATCCTTCTCAAAATGGATAAGCTTTAGTCCGAAAAATTATGATAGAGGATAAGCCATGATCTCGTCAGTTAAACTTGGTCAGGCTAATGTTTACGCGACTCAGCTGACGTCCTCGTATTACGCTCGCTAATCAACCACACACTTGCACACTGCGGGACCCGTACGCTGCAGTGTCAACGGCCACAAGCTTACGAGAAAAACTAGTCACTTGGCGAAAGCTGTCCTCCCTGGGAACGAGCGCGATGCGTAAGCACGTACCGTTGTATAGGAATAATTTATTCATTCATGATACGAGATGTCGACTCCGAAAGCTAACTGACAGATCCCCTCTGTGATGAAAACATTACACATGGCTCGAGCAGCTACGAAAGCTTCGTCGCGCGCGATCACAGCGCACGGCGGCTGACTCGCGAGTTGCGTGAGTGGGCCGGCGGCGGGGGCAGAGGGCCGGGGGCCACGCCTGCGCGCCGCGCCCGCACCGCGCCACCTACAGTATTGACCGACGACGCCTCCTTTCCACATCGAACATCCTTAACTAGGTACTAAGAATTCTCCTTTGAAGATTCCCTTAATTCCTTTACCCAGATCTAGATACGCCACGTGTAAATTTCATACAGCTTAATTAAAATACAACTTTTTTCGTATAGTGGCCCAAACTATAATTAAAATGGCGTACTTTTTTAAATTGTTAGGTAATTGATTATAAATTAATATAAAAAATGTATCGATTATCAAGATAAAAGTTATATTTTTATCTCGTCAAATCTCGTACTGAATTCACATTACATCGCTTACATAAGTAACCGTTACATTTAAATTGCCCTCAAATAATGTTTTAAGTATATTAAAAGCAAAACTGTAATAAAACTACCCCCATAGTACATATTACATGAATAGTTATAAAAATAATAATTGTTACTTGTTAGAATTGGCGCGGGGCTATATGGACTAGTGATCCAGTGCCTTTGGGTGAAATGCGCATTTCATGACGTCATTTGATATTGATGCTTATTCCATGTATAATAATACTGCAAAAATATTATGCTTCTTATGCTAATTAATGCTTTTGTCATAATTCTAATAATTGTGCGTCCATATTTTTATTTTTAAGTATAAATCCTTTTTCACTTTATCAAAATTCAAAAAAATATTTGGCGTGGTAATTATTATTCATAAATATTTTGTTTAAACCTTTACAATTACTAAATAAAGAATAATTTTAATTTGAGTAATCAATAATTTTAGTATTGCAATCATTAACTCCTTATTTTAAATTAATTATAAGAAAAATAAGCTCATAGCTCCATCTAGGCAAATTGTTACCATTAAAGTACTTATACCAACATCGCCACAGAAGTCAAGATATTCGAAATTTGCGCTTTGACTAATATAGATGGCGCATACGATTTGTTATACAATACTAATATAGATTTTTATTCTTATATATAGAAAAGGGGTAGTGTTTGTTTTCATTTTAAGTTATAGCAACGGTTACATTTCTATCATTAACATTAAGCATGTCAAACTGAATAGTAGGTATGTAATAAATATAAACGTTAATCTTCATTATAAACTCTGATAAAATAATATATATAAGACGATATGGCTGGAAATAATGTTACTTGTGAGATGACGTCAGACAGAGAAGTATGGAAGAAGAAACGTTGCGCCGCCGACCCCAAATAAAATTGGGATAAGGGCAGGAAGATGATAATGATGATGGCACAATTAATATATCTAATACGAAAATTAACAATCGTAACAACTTAACTGTTTCTTAGGTCGAATGGCTAGCTTAAACACCTGCAGATCATAAGCCGTCGGTTCAAATACCGACTTAGGCAAAGTACCTTCATAATAATAGTCCGAAGATAAGAAGTTGGTTGTTTGAATTGAATACACTCTCCTCGGGACGCGCGTAAATCGTATGTAAGTCCCGTGGATCGTGCCTGTTCCAGTCCAGTTGTGTGCAGTCATTGTCGTCGCTTCAGATTTTAATAGCTAAGGAACGTAGTGCTATCTGCACTTAGTTTGCACTAAAATGTCCAGAACAAAAATTGATTAAAAAAAATGAGGACATCGTTGTAAATGTTAAATTTTTGTTTGAAATATATACTATATCAGAATTAGCTTTATTGGTATTAGCTTTTGTTTTTTTACGAAGAACAGCTACTTGTACAAGGAATCGATAACCGTAAAACAATAAGTCTAGCATTAACTTAATAAAACTTCATAACATGCATTAAATAAAAAAAACAACATTTTTATAACAATTCTGATTATAAACAAATGCATTAAGCTTATAATCAGAATTGTTATAAAAATGCAATTATCTAATCAAACTTTTTTTAGCTTAAACACCTTTTCTAATTTATATAACGAAAATTTAAATAAAACTAAATTATAATTGACTTCTTTTTCTAAATTCTTTTCAAAATGGAATACCTATGTAGTTTACTTTTTTGTGAACATTCAAACTTTATTGTTATAGGTTCTCAATATAAATTCCTAAATGCCACTTTTATATTCGTAAATATTCATAATGAAATAATAAAAATCCAAAAACCATATAGTTATGTGTAACATTTTTATTTCAATTTCTACTACATATTTATAACATATCAATCTATTATAACTTATAATTTATGAATACATCTAGGTTACGGTATTCTTATTTAATCTTAGTTTTGACCATGCTTGAATGAACTGTTTCTTAATTTCAAAAGCTATAACGGCTGCTGCCATTCCAGTGTTTAAGCTGTCAACCCCTTTGTGTAGTGGTATATTTAAACGAAGTCCGTTCCTGTTTGCAGCTAATCTGTAAAAATATTAATCTTTATATATAAACTGTAATTATTTTTAAGTAATAGTAAAGTAACACTATTTATGACACTGTTCCAACACTAAACTAACTTCCATTAATTATAGATGTCAGAATGACGCTAAATATATGCTTATATTATATTTCAAGACAGTGTTGTCTATTTAACATAGAAGGAATAGCATGGATGTTTAAATGGAACCTAAATATGGTTTATTTTCCTCTGAAACCATTCCTAAAGCTATAAATATGGTAAAATTTTAATTAATAATACATTGAAATTTATGGTTTATTAAGATGAAACTGTCCAGTAATATGTGGGATGGGATAGTGTTTGTCAAATATGTAGATGTGTGGAAAAATAGAGACAATTACCTGTAACTATTTTCACTTATTCCTTCAGTTTCTCCACCTATTATAAGTGTTACATGTTTCAAATTGGCATAATCAATCCCATAATATGGCAATACCGGTATATTGTTCCTAATAACATTCTCTGTTTCTGCTATTTCTGATGTATTTGTGTTATTGTCAGCTATAAATATTGATGTACTTTGGTCCAATAAATTAGGTAAATCCTCCCAATCAACTGAAGTATGGATTGGTTGTCTAAAATGTGCCCCTGATGCACTTCTTATAACTTTTGGATCCCAAAGGTCAACACAGCCTAAAAGGATACCATAAATATAGTTTTCAATTAAATTAAGTATAAAGCAATGTTTTGTGAATTTATGTATCTTGGTGGTTCTTTTGATTGAAGTAAAAGTATTTTAAAAAGATCAGCATATAAAAATATGGTTCTTAACAAAACAGATTACATATTTTTATCTACCATCACTTGAATTGTTTTATTATCTAAACAAAATATGATTCGTAAAAATATAAATAAATTCAACAATATAAAAGAATACCTTTTGTAAGGAAAATCTTTTCTGTACCAACTCCAACAGCTGCCCTCAGAATTGCACCTAAATTTCCTGGTGTGCGTATATTATCACAAATAAACTGGAGTGGTATTGGATTAGAGTACCTCTTAATGTTGTCAGCATTAGGAATATCAAATACACCTGAAACAAATAAAATTAATATAGGTATCCATATAATGTACTCAGAATTATTCATACATAGAAAACATGAAGATAATTTACACATAGCAAAAACTACCATATCAAAAGAAAAGTAATATGTACAAAGGTTTTTGCTAGTGTGATTTTTTTGTTATTTATTATTATTGTAATTTTTTTTAATATAATAACTTACCAAATATTCCAGGCGATGTTTCTACATCAGACCATAATTCTATTTCTTTATATGGAATTTTATAAAACTGAACTCCAGTTTTGGGCAGGAATGGTCTCAAACTATTTAAATCTTCAATACGGCTGAATATTACATATTTCAGAATACAATTTGCTTCTAAGCCATCAACAATTAATCTCCAGCCCTCAACTAACATTTGTCCAGCTCTTAATCTTTCCTTTTTTGACTTTAGTTTCACAAAGAGATTGCTGAAATATAAATTGAAAATAGATTATTTTATTTTATATTTTAAATATGATTAAATACACTATTTAAATAATGAAATAAGTTGTAAGTTCAACTTGTTTAGTATCAAATGTAATAAAATGTGTATCTAAAATATGTTTTAAAACATGATAGTGATTTTATTTGGTTTTTCCGCCTTGGTGATGCTGGCTCACTTTAGTAAGTTAAAGGGTTTCAAACTGGAACACACAAATATTAAATATTGCTGCTTGGTAATAGAATATATGATAATTGGGTTGTACCTACCCAAACAAGCTTGCACAAAGCCCTACCACCAGATTCTATGCTTCTACAAAATATTATACTACAACCAAAGAGCTATAATTAAATATAAGAACTAACCTTATTCTTCCATCATTTTCTTTCAACTTTTCATAAATAATTTCACCTTTATCATCAAATACTTTTTTTTGGCTCAAATAGAACTTCTTTTTTTTCAATGCAATATTCTTCTTTTCCTTTAATTGCTTAAAATGATCTTGAGTTGTTACCGGCACGAGTGGCTTGCTTTCGTTGGTTTCGATTTTTTCATTTTTGTTCTTCTTGAAACCGTCAGTACTGATGTCAATAACTTTCTCTTCTGTTAAACTGACTTGGGAATCGGGTTCAAATGGTAATAAAACTTTGGCTGGTCTCCTATGCATCCATCTTCCATATAACCTAGTAGCAGATATTTTTGGTATTTGTGATAGAAAAGATTTAGAAAAACAATAAATATTCCTACTCATTGCTAAGGTTGAGTTTAACTTTGTTTAACAGTAACAAATATCTGATATATTAGAATATACCTAACATTTTTCATAAACAAAGTAAGAAACTATTAAAACAAATGTCAAAATTGTAATGAAAATGACAGCCGCGTTTTCAGAGACAACTTCAACTTTAGTACTTAGTGGAAATTAATTTATTCAATTTTAGAGTATAATCTAATATACTTCAGAGAATAATTACCAGCAATCATTTTCGTTTATCTAATTGATTTGCGTATAAATATAATACACGACCTACACTTAAAGGTAAAATATTAGCAAAAAATGTGGATATAAAATAAACAAAATTCCACTATAGTCATCAAATTATTATAAAGTAATAAAGTCATCAAAATATTAATATAAAGATTACAATTATCAATCAATACTATAAATAATGGCAATTTATAAACTAATAATTTATCACTTTTAAAATAACTCGTTATAATAAAAAAAAAAAAAAACAAATATTACTAGATTTTTACTTAATTAATATTTCTAATTAAAAACTACATATCATTTATATTGTAATATAAAATAGTATGTATTTTTAGTGCTAAATCTGTTTTATAGTAGTAGTTTATTTTTTAATTAGCGTTAATGTACAAGGTATGGAAAAATTATTTTGGTTATATAGATTACCTGTATTGTAAACATTGACAAATGACAACTGGAAAATAACCAAGAATCGACCAATCAAGTTGCGGCACAAAAAAATCTTTTGAATACCTACGTCCTACTCTTATGCGAACTCTGTGGTCGTCAGCTGAAAATTATCGTGTTTATGCGTATTAAATGTGTTTATTTATAAATTGCTAGAAAGAGAAAATATTGCTGGGAAGACAAAATGGCAACGGGAGTAAAACCTCGTGATGAAGAATCATCTCTTACTAGAGCCGATTTAGAGGCGATACAAGATGCAATGAAAAATAAGAAGTTTCGAGATCTACTATCCGAGTACTGTGATGAAGTACGTGACCCGGCGAATCAAGCAATCTATCAAAAAGAAATGACCCAACTAGAGAAGGAACGTGGTTACGACGTAACATTTATTAATCCAAAGGGTGGTTATGTCATTAAAACAAGTGTAGCCGGAGATAGAAAAGCTTTTATCAATATATGTAGCAACGAGAATGTTGGCAAGCCGTCGTGCACCGTACAAGAACGAAACGGCCAAAAAGGAATGAACTGGCAACTTCCGTATACAATAATTCCACCAAGAGAAGATTTTAATCAAAAAAG
This sequence comes from Vanessa atalanta, assembly GCF_905147765.1. NCBI lineage: Eukaryota > Metazoa > Arthropoda > Insecta > Lepidoptera > Nymphalidae > Vanessa > Vanessa atalanta. The sequence goes on along the minus strand of NC_061876.1, from coordinate 8,036,297 downwards.
AGAACGCTGTGTTATTTACGATGTAGTATTTCATCCTGATACACTGCGCATGGCTGAGGTTAACAAGCGATTCCGTGAGTTAGTAAACAATACTGCTTTTGATGGACTGCAGAAAACCTACGATATTCATTTCGATAGTAACAATCGTCGTTTTCCAAAGGCATGTTATAAAGGTATGACTGTACCGGCTGTTATAAGAAAGGAAGATCCAAATTTTAAACCTCCAACTGATGAAGAAAATCAAGAATTTACACCGGAAATCTTAGAAAAACTGTACCCACAACACATATACCCAGAAAATAAAGAGCACTTACAAGAAAATGTCACAAAAGAAGAACAGCATAGGAAAAAAGCCAAGAATAGTAAAAAAGAATTTACTTATTCATCTGATAAAGGCTATACAGTACCTAAATATGTCCTTAAACAACAGCAAAATGTAGATTTTCAAGACTTTACTTATCACAAGGACAGTAAGCAGTATTCTGCAATACCAAGTAATTTAACTATTGAAATTAATTTACCACTTTTGTCATCAACCAAGGACTGTGTATTAGATGTTCGGGAAAGAAGCCTCACACTGATATCAGAAAAGCCTGCTAAGTATAAACTTAACCTTGATCTCCCTTACTCTGTTAATGATGAATGTGGAAATGCAACATTCGATAAATCAAAGCATATGTTAATTGTGTCACTGCCAGTTATTAGACGGAGTTTATCTTCCAATAAAATAACTTGTCAGAAGAGCGACAGTGGTGTAGAGAGTGAAGAAAATTCAAATAGTGAAGAAGAATCTTCAAGAAAAACCAATCTTGTAGAAGAAATAACAGAAACTAGTGATAAGCCAGATTTATCTGCAACACAGGAAAAGGAAATGTTGCCTACAGTCGATGAAGAATTTTTACTTACCAATGTTGGGTATACATTCCCATCATATACTTATAATGCACTAGATGACATTGTAGCATTCACATTTCATGTTAAAAATACAGAAACAGATTCTGTTAAGGTTAAAAATATTGAAAACAAAGTATATATTAAATTCACTTCAATTGGCTCAGGATTTGTACCTATACATTATGCAGCCCTCATTGTATTTGATCATGATATTAATTTTGAAAATGCAATAGGTGAGGCCTGGGATAATAATGTTATCTTACAACTAGAAACGGGTGGAAATATTCCTGAAAAATTCCAAATAGGATTAAAAGAAGACAATTTGAAAACAGAATACTTTGATGTGTCTAAAGTTAAGAAACCATCAAAACATGACGCAACTGAAAATAATATTAAATCTTTGGAAGAAGATACGTCAAGTCCTGTTGTTGAAGTTACTAACTTAGGACGTGAAACAAATATTGTTGTTTCATCTACATCTCATAATGCTGATAATGAAGATGAAAATGAAAAGGATATAGTATGGACTGATAATGGTACTTTAGAAAATGGAGCCAAGAGTATTCTACGGAAGCCAATTGCAATGATGAGAAGTTTTTCTGAATCAAGCTGTGGAGATGTTGCATCATCAATGGACTACATTAGCTCTGACTATATTCCTGAAGAATCTAGTTTGAAAAAAACTGTAAGATTTAGTGATGTCATTGCAAGACAGTTTTACAGGTGAGTTAACATTTTTTTTATTTTTTATTTCAATAATAATTATTATATTTCGTTTAAGAAAATGTACTTATGCAATTATTTTATTTTTTCAGATACAATTCATCAATTGAAGGCCAAAAGAGAAAAAATCAACGTAAGAAGAGTAAAAAACGTAATTTGGAAAGGCGTAGAAGTGAAAGTGAAGCTGAAGATGATGCTGTAAATGCACATCAGGTATATTTATATTTCTGGCAATTTTTAAAATAAAATGAATGCTATAAATAATAGTTTATTAGCATGTTATTCATTATAAACACATAATAAGATGTAAATTTAATATTTTGCAGACATCTAGGTCCAGGCTGAAATCGGTCCTTAAACAGAGACATGATAGTGGAGTTGCAGACACTTCAGATGCAGAAGAATGCAAATATATGATGTCTGATTGTGATCAGTATGACAGCAATACAGATGAGAATGCAAATAAAAATAATGAGTCTAATACTAACAAAGATTCATCAATTTTAAAAATAATTGATAGAAATGGTAATACAAAAGAGAATCAACCCGAGATATGGAAATCGGCACCTATCCCACACAGTACAAAAATGGACAAAAATATACAAGATAATGAAACAAAAGTTACTTGTAGTACTATTAAACATAACACAGATCTTTATAATCCAGACAGATTAAATAAAGGGAAATATTTAGAGATTAAATTTAAAAATGATCTTATATTCGATCTTGATATGTGAGATGCAAATTTTGTATTATTTTGTTTGTATCAGGCAGTTGAGTGTTTTAAAGTAATGATAGTATTTAGATTTGTAAACACTAGTAACCAGTGGTTTAGTTATTTTTAAAGGCATGAGTTTTTTCTTTCCCTTAAAACTTTCCATTTAAATGATGTTCCTTTTTATTGTAGAAGTAATGTTTATTGATTAGCTAAGTTTATGGCAATGGCCTATATTATTCTGCATGTTTGTCAATTATTTTAAAAAGATTTTTAATGGTATAGATTAAATTTGGAATAGAGGTTAGTTCCCACAAGTTGATTTTAGTTAATGAAATATAAATCAAAAGCAATTCAAACCGCCTGAACAGAATGAAATTGAAATAACCTAAATCAATTATTCCGTCTTAAATCTTTTTGCTTTGGTTTTATATTTTTTGTCAATATATTAAGTATAATGTGAAATTCATCTAAAATCAAACCGTGTGAACTTGCAATAAAAGTTTTCAATGTCAATAATTTGGATCCTAATAATCCAGTTCTTTCATATTGCTCATTTTAGACAATATATATTTCTGTAGTTAAATACATTGAATGGTACAAATTAGATATAGTCATACAAATTTTAATGTCTGACACAAATTGTAAAATTGAATTGATGATGAACAATGCACTTTTATACAATAGATGTTAGACAACCTACATATTAAAGATAAATAAAATATTTTAGTGTTTGGTACTATGTGTGTTTTAAAGATTCTACAAATATAAGTCACTTATTGTAATAAAGTTTTTCATGATGTCTAACCAAACCAATGTTGGGTATTAAGTTTTTATTAGTGCAAAATTATTTTCTATTAAAATTGTATAAATTAAATACTTTTGATTACTAATATGAGATTAATGTAATACACTTGCGTTCAATTGTTGTCAGTGCCTTTGTACAATAATTCACAACATTAAACAAAGCAGAGCACAATAAATTAAGCTGTTGTCATGAACACATTGCATTTACTTAGTTATGAAATTAATGTTTAGGCAATGATTGTACTTGTTATATAAATCAAGTTTTAGGATAAAATATTGTGATGTTTCGAATATTAATTTAATAGACGTTTAAAAGTAATACAATTTTTGTTTTAATACACGTATGTACCCCTTTTTTAAGCTGTGAGATTTTATCCGGGTTGACTTTTAAATGCCGTGAACTTAATTTGGTGTGGAGTAAGATATCGTGAGGAAACTGTATCTGTCAGATGCCAAAATTGCCCTCATGCATCCACGGACCAGCATTGGAGCAACGTGGTAGAATACATTTCAAACCTCAAAGGGAGAGGAAGTACTTGGTTTGGTTCAAGATTGTTACGTTACTTTTAGTTTTTATTATCTAATGTTCATGTTGTGAAATATTTATTACCAAATTCAACAACCTTTTTCCTAAACGTAAATCTGTTTAATAATATGTATTTACCGGGTATTGAATTTGCGTAGGCTGAAATAATAGTTTGGTGGACTGAAAAATATATACATATCAAAACAGGAAATAATAATATATAATTGTGCTATGCAGTACAATCCGTTATATTGGGTCAATGTTTATCTGTTTTGTTTGAATCATTCACTGGCTTATGGCAAGGTGACATATTATCGTTCTTTTATCAATTTTCTTATTTTCCAACTGTTCTTATCGCTTATTATACGTGTCGGCGTAAAATTGATTAGCAGTCTTGCAGTTTTCATAATACATACAAAGAAGTTTGTTTTGTTTGTTCGTTTCTACGAAAAACAATCCTAGTGATATGGAATTTGTATATTATTTTAGTTTATCTGAACTTAAGCTATTTAAATTAAATTTTGCATAAATTTGAGGTAGAATTTAATTTTCCGATGTAGTCGGAGAGAGAAAATTGTCGGTCCTGGCTCTTTTAAAGCCAATGCTACGTAAACAATAATAAATATACATAAATTTTAATTCAGAGATTTGTTGGTATACGAAATTTCTACAGAGAAGTTAGCAGCAGAATATGTAGTTTATTATTATTATTAATCAAATATTTAATTCTATGACATAAATAACTGATAACATAAGAACAACAAAAAACAATTAATAAATGGTGCCAAAAGGCGGTCTTATCGCTTATAGTGATCTCACTCTCTCACTATCAATGAAAAAAGTTTTGTAAGAGAACATAGTCATTGTATTTGAATATGACAGATGAAATAATAAGAATATTTATAGTATAGTGTAAAAATAAACCGCACTAATTTCTACATCCCAATTTTACATACACAATATATAATAAGAGACTGTTCTTATATTATAAATGTGAAAATAACTCTGACTCTCTGATACCTCTTCACACTTAAACCACTGAACTGATTTAGATGAAATTTGGGACTAAGATAGTTTGAGTCCCGGGGTAGGAAAAAGGCACACTTATTTTAATACCCACTCGAGGTGGTAAATCGGGTGACGGTCTATGTGCTAGTTTATAAAGCTTTATAAATTTCTTGCGGGTAAAGCCGCAGATGTAGCTAGTTGAATTGTACATACATAATTATAAGCTACATATAATTTAATATATACATACATTATTTAAAAGATGACGGATATTAGCTTTTTAAACGATATTTAAAGATAAATAATATAATATTCGGAATATCTGTGGGTAGTGCATTGTAAAGTTTGACGGTTTTTGCGGTAAAATAGTTTTTGCAGGTTGTGTCATGTGTTGTGTCTGGCTTCAGGGCGTTACAAGTTTATTATATAGGTTGTGTGTGCTGACATGACATTCAATAAATTTACAGCATTCTTTAAGGTAAAGTGGTGTATATGCGTATATAGTACAGTCTAGAGTAGTAAAAGCGTGCAAGTTTCTTCGACCTCTGATTGGCACGCTGACACTGATACTGGGAAATAGGCAAGAATTGACTAAGCTGATCTTAGCCATGAAAGGCAGTACAAAAGTCTACTATCGCCTTAAATAACCAATGACGGCATAAGTCTTATGGCTCATTTCTGCAACCTGAGGTACCCAGGAAAAGGAACTATCAAGAAGTCGTCCGAGATTTTTAACAATTTCTTGCAGGTGGGTTTGGACTTTTGGAGGTAGACTTTTGTTGACCCTCATGAAAGAAGCTAAAGACTATCAAAAATAGACGCTTGTGACTTGGAAGGATTCACTTGGAGACCGTAATTTACACCCTTCATAATTTTTCATTTATATGATTTATAGGTCTAACATGAAGACTTCAAAAATAGGAATCATAAGAGATCTGTGCCATACAAAAGGAAAGATACCAAATCATAAGGACTAGTTAAATACATGTCATAAAGTGGTTAAAATTATTGAAAACCGCATCAAAATCCGTTAAGTGGTTTGGTAGAAGTTAGTGGAGATACAGGCAGAAAATGACCTTGTTTTATACTATTTATACCTAAGTTGTGTGAAATCTATAAATAAATAAATATAATATATTTTATAAAGGATAAAAAAATAATCTTCCGAAAATAAGCATCTGTTTATAGAATGATCAATCCAGCTAAGGACCAGACTATTATTACAGATATCTACTTACCAATATACTGATAATGTTGATTTGATCGCGATGCTTCGGAACAAATATAAAAAATCAGGTCAGCTTATTGATGCACACGTTAATGAAATTAGCCGTCCAGTATCGTCAAAGTGTGTTCATCGGCTTTGTCTCAATTTTTTTTAATGTTTTCTATTTTATTTCTTTTTAACAATTAGGTATGCTGATGTAATTTTTTGGATGGTTATGTTGAAGTATGGTTATTAATGTTATGTGGCCACCAAAATATATAAACAATTAAATAAACTATATTTAACTATTTAATTTGTTATAATATAAAGCTGGAGGGTTTGTACCCAGGACTTACCTTGACAGGGCTTTGGGCTCATCACATATTTTACCGCCAAATATACGTAGTAATACTTAATATTGTTTTGTTCTGATTTGAAGTGTTATTGAGCCACAGTCAGAAAACATTTAAGTTCCCAATACAAAGTTTGTGACGCATTTTGCAATGTAAGGAATTGTTAATATTTCATACAGCGCCAATGATTATGGACGATGACGATTACTTAGAAAAATACGGACGTGTATGGTATATACCACTAATGTACTTATACCAGTCCTTTTTAATCGACGGCCAAGATGAGGAGGAGGCAATATGCTTAATGGATAAAATTTTCTTTTTTATGAATAGACACCTATTACTTGAAAATTACTTTGTTTTTCGTTAAATCAGGGAGAATCCCCGTTTAATACACTATCGTCTATTATGGTTTTAATGAATTTGTTATATTTAAAAAATAACAAACTGATTAAAAAAAATTAAACTGACTCCTGTTAAAGAGTTTTTTTTTCAGTCGCAATTATTTCAGTAGATTTAATATTATCGTTTACGTCGTATTATTACTTGTAAGATACTATTGTGACGCTCAATTTTCAATGCACATAATGTAGACTATACGATTGTACATGTTGTATAGTTTACTGTGCAGCGTGTAGGTCGCTTATTTTACTCTGCTTAGAAACTGGCGTCACTCCGACAATAGCTGTACGTAATGAAAAGCGTCACTCTCTAAAGTTTGTACGCAAAGATATACAATGAAAATATTACATAGTCATTAAAAAAGGAGTTACACTCTTAAAATAAATTAAACATGTGTATCATTATCATATGTAATATGCATATTTGATAAAAATAATAACAATTGATTACGACTAAGATGCCTGAAAAGTTTACTTTAAAATATCCAAAAAAAATACTTTAACTTTCCTACGAGGGTAAGCAGCCGTACCTAAGTGAACTTATTAGGGATGCCAAATAAGAACTCTGTTAGAGTTTTGAATTAAAGTAATCCCTAAGATAACTGTATAATTAAAGTTACTCAAATTTTTTCTTGGCCAACAAGCTTTTTCAATGCATTATTAAGCATCATACAATCTCAACCGATTTAGTATACACTAAACATATGGACATGCATTTCGTTTGAATCACGTAAGAAGTTCATGTCCATTTTCAATATTAAAACTATGAATATTACATACTTTTTAGGAAAAAAAAGATAAGAAATAAAAAAATATAATTAGTCGTATGTGTATACATGATCAACGAAAGATAACTAAAGTTGGACATAAATTAAGATTAGAGCTGTCTACCATATCTTCAGTCAGTTTTTGCGTGAGTCATTTTTAATAGAATTTTATTAATCTCACTCATATAAAAGTAACACACATACAAGCCATTCATCAAAAAGTTTCAAAGTAATTTATATGAAGACAAAACAAAATGGATTATAGAAAAATTATTTTTTTATGAATATAAAATGACTGATGGTCAAATGCGCCTGATGATAAGTAATGATCAACGGTCATGGGCATTGACTGTGTAAAGAACTATTTCATTCATCTTCAAAGCGTGATTACTGTTTCGTAACTTCCTAGACGGGATTGCACGTACTACGTGTATAGAGCAGGAGATTTGTTTAACACGTGTAAAGGTATATTACATCAGAGATATAGATATAGTCACTTCAGACTTACAGCTATGTATTAAATTAAATAACACGTGTAATGCAAATAGAGTTTTAGGTTGGTTTTAGGATTGTCACAGGTCGTACTTAGAAAAAAATTACGTAGGGTGGAAATGTTTGACATTATTATTATCAATAAATAGACAAAAAAACATTATTGATGTATAATAAATACTATGAATATTATTATTTGAATGACATTACGAGAAACATGAATTAACCAAATGGAATATAAACCACTGCAGTATGGTTTTAGCTGAAAAAAAAAATCTTCTAATAGTAAACATTTTTTTTTTCAAGTAACCACACTAAATAATTAATGTGTAGATCTATTGCATATTTGTAAATATTTAATTTAAATTATTTAGAGGAAAAGTATTACTTTCTGAAGATTTTATTTGTACCTACGTTTTTTCGTCTTTGATGTTGACGTACATAGTTTATTTAAATCAATATAAACGTACTCACCTTATTGAATAATACTTGTTGAATCTGTATAAGACTCGAATAAGCAGAAGCTACTATATACAATAATAACTCATCAGAGGTCATTAAAGGGAAAGAGATTTTGATGATGATCCACCACATGGAAGCCTGTAGAACCACTGAAGGTACCATAATAGCGTCATTCCTTACTAATGGCATCACTAAGCAAGACCGAGCACAGTGCAATCGGCTCGTATTTGACGACGCACTCATGAACCACTTCGGAGCTCAAAGACTGCGAGCTCAGTCAATATAAATTTGAAACTGTCAAAGATTTATGTTAATCTTGTATGCAAAAGTTGTTATTTTATAAAACTAATAAAAGAAAAATAAAACAAAGACAATGGACAGCACGTCTGTGGACAAATTACAATACATAAAATACCATCTTATTGTAGTTGTACTAGAAAGCCATTGTAACAACAGGCACAAGGGATATAACATCCTAGTTCTAAAGTTTGGTATGGCATTAGCGATGTAAGGGGACCACTTAGTATCAGGTGGTCTATTGGTGGTCCACTTACCAAAACATATCGAACTATTTTCGATAAGTTTATACTTAGCACTAACACTTGATGTATGATGTCACTTGGTCATGGTTGTTTGTTTGCTGCCTTACAACTAAATGATTAAAAGTTTAATTAAATGATTTACTTATGTTTTATGTACGACTAATAAGTAAGCGTTACATATTCATTATTTTTATTAATATTCATGATATATTTTCCAAAATGTCCGGTTTCAAACAACTTGGTTTCTTAATAGTTAATTAAAGTAGCAAATGTCTATGGGATTACCTTAATGTTTTTGATAAGTACCTATACACTATATAGATATGTGACAGTTCGCTATGTGTGAGTAGGGTCTGCCGGGCCTGACAGTAATAAATACGTATATAGAGCATTGAAAGATATACGTGACTGGCGTTGTGTGATAATAATACAAATTGTACTTCCTCCATTGTCTGTACTGTCAAACACATGATGAGATTGAACTATCACTATCCGGGTACGGTATGGTAAGCTTGTATTAGCATTTGTAGTGTATTTTGGGCTAAGAGCAAGATTAAACCATAATTTAATTGAATCATCACTTTGAAACACAATATTGTGTTCTATTAAACTTACTAATTCTATTTTTATCCAAAGCATTTAGTCGTAATTGCTGAGCGTCATTATTGTTTAACTATTAAAATATTTTGGTAATTGTAAGTCTATGTTACATTTGCTTTAAAATAACGGCATGTATTAACAGTTCCTCTTTGCATCCCGATCCTTGGTTAAAATTCCAGCACATATCCTGGTGTTCATCATTTATATAACTAATATGAATGTATCTATAAATAAACTGACCGATACAACCCGCAATGAATTTATATATAGTTTGAAGACATCTTATGGGTTTATATTTGGCTGAGTTTGTGCAGTCGTTTCGCTGTTTTGGAAGCATATTAGTAATTCCGGCTGTAACATATTTAGACATTGACTGCGGTCTGCGGATTTTATAATAAATTACTTTAAATGAATATGGTTGCAAAGATACAAAAAAAATATGCCAGTAATTGTAGATTTCTCACGTTTTTCATAAAAAATATAAAAAATATATATATATTGTTCAATTGGTAAAATTTCGACTTATTCATACCGTAGCTAGCCAGTGTCGTTTAAAACCATTACCATGAGGCCATTAGCCTTACCGCCTACTTATTCTTTATAAAAAGTATTTTAAAAACAAATAAGTTAATTAGACGCAATGTACAAAAAATAGAGTGATTATTACATAAATTCCGTAAATTCTGAACAAAATAAAAATAATATTATTACACCACTTTGAATATAGTTTACACTATTATCAAATCTATGGAATTAACCAAACCAATTCAATTTAGATAAATCTAATTCAATTTTGAACAAGTCTAATTCCAAAACTTACAAATTAAATAATTATTAACTTAAACTACTTAAACTATATATATATATGTTATAATGAAAAATGTGAAAAACATTGAGAATGTAAACACCGGAACACAACTATATTAAGTACGCGCTGTTTTTGAGTAGGATATCTGACGCGTGGGTGGTACCTACTGATAAAAAATATTCTAGTAAGACTTGCTACCTCCACTCACTTTTTTTACAATATAAAAATAAATGACTACCGGTGGTGTGATGTATATTTTAGGAACATTAGTTAAAGTGCATCAAGCCGCGCAATATAGAGCGGTTTGAGGAGTATTATTAGTCTGACTACTTACATGTTTGGGCAATATTTTAACACTTATATACCAAACTGAAACTGTTCACTTACCGCCAAACATCATGACTTTATATTGATATGTTCCGGCTTAAATGGGAAGTGAGCCAGTGTAAAAACAGGAACAAAGACGCATGTTAGATTCCGTGGTGTACTCTCTCAGTTAGTGTCCCAGTCAATTACTCATTTCTACGAGTAAGGATGAGATGGCATTTACTCTAAGAAGTTAGATGATACAAAATATGACTATTTTTTTTGTAAACGTCTAGTTGTGTCACATTTAAAATAGTTTTTTTATTTTATATTTATTGTGTTTTAAGTATTCGTCATAAAACAAAGACAAAACTATATTTTAATTGTCTCAATAGGCTCGCTAACGGCTAGCTTATAATAACCTGAGTTTAGGGGTTTAAATAAAAGATTAACCAACAATAAAAACATGATATCAAAATAAATATTACCGGACGCGTCGGATTTTAGAAAGCAAACCAGCCGATAAATTTCAGGTTTATCGCCGTGTATTTTCTGTACAAACTTGACGAAAAATATCTAGTATAAACTATAAGTTTCGCTAAATCTGAGACAATCTGAGACGTAAACCTAAATTTTGTGGAAATAATTATATTTAATATCACCAGGTTTTACTTTTAATTTAAAAAGGTCACAAATGTAAAATATAAAGAATATACAATAATGAAAAAGACATTTTTTTTATTTCTCCACTGCGCACATGTGAAGGGCTATTTTATGAACTCTTTTGTGATATAGTTACTTGCTTGTGATATAGGTACGTACACAAATATTATCTAACGAAATACCTAAACAAAATAATTGAAACCAACAATAAATCATTTCACGAACGAAATTATTATATTTTATCTCTTCTCATACACTTCAGACTTTTATATAATTTATCAATTGTAAAGTGTCATCTAAAGGTCCTGATATTACAAAGCATGATAAATTATTGTAAACGTTTCAAAGCGAAATGGACACAATTATTTGAAAACATTTCTATACAGGTGTGACAAAATAAGCAACACAATTATAAAATCAAATATTTATTTTATTATGTACATTTATCTGATACCGATTGAAATAAAACCAAATATTATTCTAGGATATAACTACATTTATTAATTAAATTGTTGAAACTCATTATTTTTATCTTATCACGTGCTAGAAAAGAAAAATTCTTTTCTCTGAATTCACTAGTCTTGTCAAACGATTTTATAGTTAAAATTTTCCAACTGTGTGTGTGTGTGTGTGTGTGTGTGTGTGTGTGTGTGTGTGTGTGTGTGTGTGTGTGTGTGTGTGTGTGTGTGTGTGTTACTCCAACCACGATAGAGTAAAGTAACAGCATGTAATGTCCCACTGCTTAACCAAGCACATCTCTCCTTTCTACCAACCCATGCAGCTCTCTCTAGGAACGAAAGTTGAATTATTAACAAAAAAATGTTGTACTACTAGTTACTAACTATGTACTTAACAATGTATAGCGTAGAGTGCGGTAGAGTTCGGCCTCTGCCGAGCTACGAGCGGATCTCTCAAATCCGTGCCGAAGACGGCCAGTTGTTTTATGCGCAGTAATCCCACATAACTCGGTATCGGGTACCTTTCTAAAGGATTCTATGGCGAAATAAAGAACATAATGAATTCGTTACATAAAACATTAAGCTTTCAGTACATTTTTAGTAGATATGTTTTTGTAGTAGTTTCGGAACAGTCTAAAGGAAATTACCCTATATTATGAAGGGAAGATATTGGCTGGATGTCATTCTGGCCGCTGATTGAATGGCGCCGCTAAAAAGACTTATTCAGAAAGTATTTTGTGAAAACAGTAATCAATGAACTAAAATCAATGTTACTGCATAAAATGTATTTTTTGTATTTTCTCAGCACTCGTGAAACGGTTAAAGTGTTATGCGATCTTTCTGAAATATTGTATAGCGGGTCGCGTAAATGTATTCCTGAGAACTCTAAGAGCTCTTGTTGTTCATTTAAATAACGTTCGAGTAGTTAAAACATTTGACCATCATCATAATAGTTATTTTTCACACTTTTTCTATGAAAAACAGTGAGTTAGTTTTACTCTAAATAAACGCTTTAAAAAGGCGTGGGGTGTGCTATTTGATGTATTATAATCTATATTATTATACAATTCTGGGAGATTGATCGCTTGCTCTATATTGATTTTATTATGGTATCCATTTATTTTATACTTTTTATTAAATAAATAAATTGATGGAATGGCACAAGATAAGCAGTAATAATTGACCTATTAATACACATTAAAATCGGCTTAAAATTATCGCTGTAGGTAGTTCTTAAAATAATCTAAGTACGTCACAATTGTTTGATTTAAAACAATTGATATATTATCAAAAAATATTTAATCGATTAACGTAACATGCAATAATTCATTATCATTTTATTATTAAAATACAAATATGCACTTATAATTGTAGCATTAATTAATGAATAATAATAATAAATAATAGAAAGAATGTTAATTGAAAAAAGATATAAGTAGTGTCTTTTTATTCTTATTATTGAATATGAAAATGAAACTTTAATGAAATGAGATTCTCAATTGTGTATAAATGTTTATCGTTCTCTCATTCCGGTCCATTACTGTTTTCCAAGTGAAAATCAATAGTCAATACTCTTAATACAATACGGTGGCTTTATAGAAATGGATTTATGTAATGGTAATATATAAAGCCGCAAATTATATGTACTGTTTTTTATGTAGATAGATTATTTTATATTAAAATAATGCACTTGACATTTAATATCATTATGTTGTATTACGGTCGGTTGTAATACCTAAAAGTTAAAAATAGGTTTGTTAAGTCTATTGAATTATATTATATCATTCAATATGATATATGGTCAATAAATCCCTGCACGGTCCGTAAATATATTAATAATAATCGAACATAGACAAAGTAAGCTAATATATAAGGTTTATATGTAGATTTAAATTATCATAGGAAACTGCTTTTGAATTTAAAATATCCGCGTACTTAATTTACATTTTCATTTTATTTCATCATTTTCATCCACACTACAAACAACATGTATCTCTGCTCTACACTTAGTCATTCAATTCATTTCATAGAGTGAATACATTAACAGATGAAATAAATCTTTATATCAATCTGATTTCGAATTTGTCCACGCCACACATAAAGTCCATTGGTTTGATATTGCCTAGAGATTAACTGCCAATATTACATTAAAAGTCGTTTAAGCAAAATATACTCTGACTACGCTATTTATCACGATGAATTCATAATGAATCATCGCTATTGAGGGCTTTCATCGCGACCCATTGTACAATGAATTCTTCAAGAATTATTTACCACGAATCTTACTCCTATAATTAACTATATAATTCTATGGACTGGTTCTAAAAGGGTCAATAATTAATAACCTTTACTTTTGACAATCGGAATAGAAACAATGAATAAATGATATTTGTTTTATAGAAAATACTATGCCTTTTTGTGTAATATTATTGGTATATTATTGGTATACGTTATATCAAGTTTATGCCGACTCTGTGCAGGGGACTTTTTTGGCAATAAGCAAATATTTTGTTTACATTTTTCTCTACAGGATCAATATCTTATATGTAAAATGCAATGTTCGGACTGTCATCTGCCATTATCATAGTACTAATTGAAAACAGTAAGATACAGAGGCTTGAAATTTGGTGGTGATCTTCGTTTTTTGTTTTCAAGGTGCACTAAGAAAGAAAATAGTATATTTAAAAGTTTACTACCTATATTACTTTATGGAATAATTTCGGAGGGATTCCTAATAAAATAATACAGTGTTTTCTATTTATTGTGTTTATTACATATCTCGTCGATTCATTCCATCCAAATCCTTATTTTTAGTACAACACCTTAACAATGTGGTCATATAAGGGTCAAGGATTAGAGCATGTTGAATTGAAAAAACGCAGGGAAATATGTACTAGTTTTACTTACCAAGGCGAAGCTATGATGTAAGTCTTAACACAAGTATAAAATAATGACTACTTGTCGAATTTTATCAATAGTATTAAACATTTGCTGAAAAACATACCCAGTACATATTTAAGTTATTTTAATAACTAATACGAACAAGCCTCACTCAACTTACTACGCAAATTCATTCAATGTTATAACCTGTCTTATTTTTTACAGAATAATCTTAAAAAAGTACGAGCCTCTAAATCTTATATTCTAAAGGACTGGACAATAGGTATTAGGCGGATCACGTTTTCAGTGAATTATATTGCTTTCTCGAAAGCATTATGCTGTTATTACTGATTTCCATGAACACCCAACAGCGCAGAAAAATAACTAAATGTAAAGAAAATTGCTATTAGGGAGAAAACTTTTGTAAAACTATAACACATTACCTATTTACTTAACTTTGTGGCCTTATTTATACAGCTATAACTTGAAATATTCATTTATTTGTTGAAATTAATTTATTATTCCTCAAACCAGAAATAATTTGACTGCTCCTTCCTGTGTCGTGGCATGACGTTAAAGTATAATCTAAAACCTTTTTCAATATTTAGGCTATACGACCCAAAATGTATTTTCAATTCAGGCAGGTAGATTGTGTGATTAGCGCGTTCAAACATACGAATAGAATCATCAATTTTATAAAATTTATATAAATTTTAATGTATACATTAAACTAAATTCAATGCAAATATTTTTGAGTATCTGTTTATGTACCTCATGTACATATTTTGTATTAAACTTTTTATATAAAAACTACAAGTTATATTAATGATTTAAAACAATGACATTAAACGTTCGTCACGATCCTATTCACCTCCGTTGGTACTCATTGTAATATATATTATTAAGAAAATTCCATAGATAATATTAAAATATTACATTCGTTCAGAATCTAAGGATATCTAAACAAAAATCCTCGACATAATCTTCTGTAAGCGTAACGCATATCGAAATCAAATAAGCTCTTTAATACGTGATACTTATTACTGTTATTCCATTTTCTTAATTGTTTATTTATTTATATTGTTTTTTTTTTTAATTATTAAATGGGTGAGAACTGGTAAATTGATAATGCAACAGAAAAGTAGCGAAGACGCTTGATGTTGAGACGTCAATCGTTACCACGTTTAGATGCTGACTCTGCAGACGATAATGAGGATGTAAATTGGCGTATAGGGAGCAAGGGGACCGGGGGAAGAAGAGGTGGCCCGGGTAACCTGTGGCGTATCTGTTGCGCCCGCCCTCCCGGCCTGCCGCTCCCGGCCGCAGGCAGTCTGTCTCCCCGCGCCGGCAAGCCGCGCCGTTCGCGAAATAACGCGCGTACTTCCGTACAAAAGCACGTGTTTGTTAATACTCTTGTGTTTAAAAAATGCACAATGTACACCCAAAGTTTTTACGTACTTAATAAATTGAGTTCGCTCAATCTGTAACTTTGTTCTCAAGATTTTACGTTAAGGTAATTGTGTTGTGATTAATTTCATGACTAAAAAAATATATAATTTTAACAATACATAGTCTCGGACGGCTTACTTTAAAATTTAATAATTATTATTTTTCTTTTTTTTTAATAAAAAAAATTATAAATAAAGTTATAAATATTTTGTAATAAGAATTAATTATTTTATATTGATCTAGTGATTAAACATGTACTTATTAATAAAATAATTCCTCCATTTATTACTAGTAGTGCTATATAGGATTTAAATGTATTTCTCGTTTTCGTCTGGTACATATTTATAATAATAATTTAGTCTATATTAATAAACATTGAAACCTGTCGAAATCTTAATAATATAAAATATACAATATTAAAATTCATTTAAACAACAAGCTGAGTCGTAAGTATACATAAAATAATCATGATGAGCTTACATTTTTAAAAATAATATTTTTTTAAATACTTTTTGAATATATATACATATTTTGATTTATAACTCGCTCTGTGTAGTGCTGTATATTGTGAATACATAATTTATATTAAATATTCAAAATATAATTTTAATAGCTTAACATAACTGCAATATAGTTACGTGATTACGATCAAATATAAATATTCATTTAGGGTTAAAAAAATAATTGTTGTATTACACGTATATACTTTTAGCTTTTCGATAGAATTTTTTTTCACCATAAACATGCGCGCTATCGTAGCAATACAGGTGGTCATATAGACTTTTTTATGAGTAAATCCGAAGCTCAGATTATGAAGTGTATCTTCCATGCTAATAAACAATCATCACAGGGAGTCACGGAACAAACCTCGGTCATTAGAGAACTAAACTTATCGCATACATTCTGTCCATTATCTTTATCTGCTATCTCGGATCGATACAGATATATTATTAGTGCTAGTACAGTCGAACATATCGCGTAACCTTGGACTTAAATGATTCTTAACGAATTGATATATATTATAAAAATTATAAATATTTTATTATAGAAAAAAAAAATCATAATATCAATTTATACATTTAACGTCAAGCGCGGTTAAAGTTATAAAAGTGTTATAAAATGACTGAAGAGTTAAGTGTCCAGTGAAGTGATTTTGCGGTAGCTGTCGGCAGGGGTCCGATGGCCGACCGGGCCGCTAGATCGATCCTTCCCGCCACGCCGCGCACTCGTTGAGTGCATCCTACGTGTGCACCCTCGGCTATGCCAGTTTTGATTTCCTACAGCGACAGAACAAGTAATCTCCTGGCGCCGCGCTGAATAAACGTTTCACGTAAACTTACGGGCTTACCTTCAGATAACTAGGTCAGAAAATATCACGTAATATATAATTCACATTCATATAAAGCGCTTGCAATTTGTTTATAAGACTTGGATGTAATAAGACGAAAACAAAGACGTATACTCAGACTTATATATGTGACCAAACAATTTATTAATTTTTCCCTAAAAATGTATAATATTTTTATTCAATTTTAAATACTTTAAAAGTATAAATATATTATATTTTTAAGTATTACCTACCTTATGTTCAACCAAATACAAATTTTATTTTAATATAATGTATAGGAACAGTTTAAGAATTAAAAATTCTTGATTCACTAAAAATGAAACACAAAAACTACTTTTACACTGATTCATCACAATTATCAAGACCATTATCAGATAAACGAGTCACTTTGCAAAATTATCGTAATAATTAATCCGATGAGAAAAATGAGACAATTTCATAATTAAAAACTTAGCGTACCTATTTAGGTTATCATTAAATTTTTTAAATCTCTTTATACATTTTACAATTATAGTAATTGAGCTATTATACTCTAAAGAACCTACACTTTAATATTACTTGAAATTATGACGGCGGTCGCTTTATCAATCTCAAATTATATATTATAAAATAGTTTGTTAGTCGGTGTCAGATCGCGCAGATTGAAGCGCTCTGTACTCTGTAGCAAACGTAATACAAACAACACGAAACATTGTTATCTATTCGCCTCTTACACGGTGTGTAGAGGCACGAGTGCAAATTTATTGAAAGAGTCAAGCAATCAATCAAAATATACTTTATTCAAGTAGGCTTTTACAAGATCTGATGAATCATATTTTTTTAGAACAATATTAAAAGTAATAAAGCAACCACCAGTTCGGAATGTAAATTCTACCTAGAAGAACCGGCTAGAAACTGCACTAGAATTATATATGTAATATATCCTGTTTGAAAGTCAACAAATAATATATGACCCCCATGCCATAATATATGCCTTATTTATTATTATATTTGTTAACAAGTGATCTGCTAGGTTGAAATAATGTAGGTACTAAGATTATTTTTGAAGGAAATTCTTGCAAACTTATATTTGCGACAGGTAAACTAACAGCTATAACTAAAGGATTCCATCATTGATTTAAATCTCTCAATAATCATTTATCTTATTAAATTAAGCAAATGTATTACGGTGTTTGAACACAAGTTTCCGACACGAAAATACTTTCACCAAAATACCACAATCATAAACCAGCGTGGTAGACGGCAAATATTTATTTACATTACACTACACGCTCTGAAAAAATATTTACGGTAGGGTTGGTAGGTGAAACAAGTAAATCATTATTTCTTAGACTCAGGACAGTGGAAATAGCCACAGGGTCAACGGATGAGATTTACGGTCATCGTAAGACTATTTTTAATGTTAGGTTTATTGTATAAAGTTTATCTGTTTTATTTTATATGACTTCGATTTTTGAATGCATTCTATGTTCGTATTCATATATAAAGGAAACGTGTTCACATATTTTAATAAATATATTAGCCTAGGCCTTATAATTTCTCCGTTCCCTCGACTCGATTTAATATATAACCTTATTTACTCCTTCGAAAATTTAATAAGTATTTTATAAATATTTACACAATTAAAAGCAAAAAAAAAACACAATAAAAAAATTCGTTAGGACTAAAACAAGCTAATTTACCAATTTTTCGGGCTATACTTGCGCGTTAATTGAAGATATATTGAAAAATAAATTTGTAGTCGTCAAGCTAGATAGTAAATACGATTACATTTAAGATACAATCTCGTTAGATATGCAGGGAATTGCAATCTATACTTACATTGTTCGAGTTTACATAATTGCTTATGTTATACCTACTAATAATTGTTTTTTTTTTTTTTATTATATTATTATAACATACTGTGTCTGCTAATATGTAATATCAATTTTTATGACACCCTATAAAATTTATTGGGAAAAAAATATAATACTGGACTATATATGTCTGTAAATATGTAATTGGACATTTCATTTTAGGAATCGTACGATTCATTTTTTTTTCTGCACATCTATGGAACTGTTCCTTTTGAACAATATAAATTAATTTTCTTGCGTTATAATAAATATTGAAAAAAAAACGTAAAATAATTTTCTACACGTTCATGTACTAACATATACAATGAGTGAAATAATAACAATTAATAACAAAATATGATTTATATAAGAGATGACGTAGGTAAGTATTCAATATGTTATATAAATTTAACTTTAGCATTAATATTTTCTTTATGTTTGGTTAATAGTTTAGCTTATTTTTCTGATTACATCGCTGTATGTAGTTACTGCATAGTCACTTATTTTGTAACTGCAGCCAATGTAGGCACGTGTAATGGACAAGATAATCTACCTTCGTGTAAACAGAGAGCTACTACGCTTCACAAAGGACAACGAGTTAATTAGGTCGTTTGATAATGTCGAATGAGGTTCCTTTAATCCTACCTATCATGTAGCCAGCTTCCAACACAGTCCATTAGGTGTACTGTATCACACACATCACATGGCTTGATTTAAAATATGAAATATATAACCTACTTATAATTTTGTTAAGTTTTAAATATGAAGCTTCAGAAAATAATAACTAGCATGAGAATAAATTTATACAATAACAAAGGTACAGGTAAAGCGTTTGCCCACATTTTGTTTACAATACGGTTAAAACACTTATTTACTTTAAGTGAATATACGTAAAGTGCTCTTATTTAAGTTTCATTAAAACCTTTTTTTTTCGGTATTCGATCGAAAACATTAAAAAAGAATGTATGTTAATTCATAATGTTTAAAGCATTTCACTACATTTTAAGAACAATATTATAAGCAATAAAAATAAATAGGCTACATACCCTCTGATTACGTAATTAATTATTCGATTTTTTATCTTAATTTATTAATCACAAGATTATTTTATTGACTCTAGCATACTTAATAATACAAAAGCAGAGGACCCTTTGGATTATTTTTGAAATATATGTTTTTAACGATTTTTTTACATAAATATTGCGCGTATTCGCAATGCCCTCTGTTGCCTCATTGCGGGACAAACTTTTGACACTTTTCCCCGCAAATACACAGCCTACAGGGTATGAGATGCGTAGGGTATATTTAATGGTAACGCCCAATCAAGGTGTTTATTCTTTAAATTGTTTTTTTTTTGAGTGCATGCATATTTTTAACATCCCTCAATTTTTAATATACCTCTTAAACAAAACAGAACAATGTCACTTTGTAATTTCCTTTTTAAAACTGTCGGTTATTGTTTATTTTTATCAAAAGTAGTAAAACATTATTAGTAGCATATATACGAAGTAAAGGTAAAGCCAAACTACCTCATTATTTACGTAGAGAAGATAAAAGATTAGGAATACAGGAGAGTCCTGCTAATCGGATCCCGAATGGAGAATTGGTTAACTGGAAGGTAACTGGTAGTAGTGTCTCAGATTTTGAGTCGAAAACTTTGGTCATGAGAGTATGCGTTATGAAATATGTACATGTACATACATATTATGTACAAATTATTTTTTTTGCATATATTCTATTAGTTCATGGTTGTTCCGATTTTCCGTTCCGATTAAGTTTAAATTTTGTAAAGTTGTTGTTTTCAATTGCATGAATGTTTGTGGAATTAATGCTTTCAATCGGCGGCATTATTTTTTTTTTGGCAATTTATTTTTTTGTAAATTATTCAAAACGACCCGTTTTGAATAATTTATAAAAAAATAAATTGTTTTGATTTATCAACTTTAATAAATCTATAATAAAATGGTATTTTGGATATAAGTGTACTAATATTTTTCATTATTAAGAAACTAAACTTGTAAACGAAATATTTAATAAGGCCGAGTTGATTAAATTTTTCGTCGCAAATTTCATTAAAACTTAGAAGTAAAATATACATTTCAACACAATTTGTTTCCGTTAAATATTTTTATATATAACTATGTAAATAACGAAATTTTTGGTGTAAAAAAGTAAAAAAAAAATATGTCCATATAGGTATCTACTACCTATATACATAAATATACCCACCCACAAAGTAATTTCATTAATATAACAAAATGAATAAAAAAATACATACCCAGTAGTACGTACGTATATTTATTTTTGTTTAGTCGTAGTTTAACAATAATGTTTATGTTTGAAGTGGCGGGCTTACAGTTGATAATGCGTGATATTGTACAGTTGCGTTTAATACATCCGATTTACGAATCAGGATCTGGTTATAATGGAGATACGAAATAAAAATCTATACAGTTTCCTAAATAAATTACATCAACGAGTAATGCCTACGAACTCTTAACAAATTTACAGTTTAACGGGTATCTCGGTGCATTAACGCCACGCCGAAGCTTTTCAATTCGAAACGGTTTTGTTTTTGCATTCGTTTGTGACACAGATTTAAATTGTTTGAATTGAATTGGTTTGATGTTATTTAAACCATTTGTAAAATAAACCTGCATAAAATGGAATGTAAAAATATACATGCATTTTAATTGGTTTATTTATAAAATCTAAAGCTTCGTGCACATGATGGTAGCAAGAGCACCGGATGGCAAAATTTTATTACGAACTAGCTACTTCGTGCCCGCGACATCGTACGCGTTTGAATTTAACAAAAAAGTTATTTTTGTAGCCTAAGCTAACATCAGCTTTCTGCCAGTGAAAGTCCTATCAAAATCGGTCTATCCGTTCCAGAGATTAGCCAGAACAAATAGACAGACAGACAAAAGTTGAAAAAAATGTTTTTGGTAAAAAAAAAAAATTGGTATATATACCGTGTATGCATTTAGTATTTTTTTTAATATTACAAACAGACACTTCAATTATGTTATATGTATAGATAATCCCGTGTACAGAGATGCCTTTTCGCAATTTTGTATATTATACGACTGACGACGGCCAGCATAATGCCGCTTAAGCAGCTGCTCACATGTGCATACATTAAGTCGTACATTTTTTAAATTTATCTTTTTAATATCTTAACTTTTCAACAATAATATGAAATAGGTGCACGTATCGTGGCAGGTTAAATTATATAATATAATCTTTTACATTAATTACATAAGATGAACTTAATATTTTTTCGTAATTGAAGCATTGTCATTGATAATAACTTTGATCTCTAATTTACTATTAATGCAATATTTTCGGTAAAATGGTGTGTCGGCCAGTGCGGTTCTGTTATGTGTATATATATATATATGTATATGTATATCCATATCGCGGTCGGACACTGGTACAGCTGCAACATCATTACGCGTAGATGATCCCGACAATCAAATCTATCCAGGTGAATAACATAATTACAACAAAATACATTTTTGCTTAGTAAAACACTACTAATAAATTATTGCGCGGTGATTCTTGTCCCAAAACATAGTTTATGATAATAAATGGTTACAAGAGAGAATTAAATTGCCAAACAATCTTATACTTAGATAAAAAAAAAAAAAATTCTATACCTTTCATTAATTTTTTTGCGGTTGAATTTCATCAAATAGTTTTTACTGGCATTTTAGTCTAGTCGGCGTTTCACTAGAATTGAGATAGACAGCAACAACAAAGGTTCCTGACTTTTAAATATTCATAAACGATCTTTTATTTCTGCTTCGGACCCGTTTTAAACTGTTCTCGAAAATTCGTTGCAAAAAGACGGGCACTAGATTTACACTATTAACCAGCGGTAGGTACTAATTAAGTGGATTTTAAAATTAAATGTATCGGGCAATATTTTAATCTGTTTTTGTTTCATTAAAATTTTTTCAAAAGACGATCAGTCACAGATTATGCCAGTGTTCATTCGATGATACACTTATATTTTATAGAATTTCATTTGGTACACGCAAATGCATCAATATATTTTAGCTGGTGCAGGTAGCCGTGGGCCAAGTGGGAGTCATCTAATCATCTAATCATCAAAATGGTCAAAAAAATCAAGTTTGTTGTTTGTTCATCATCTGTGAAAGTTTCAATTGTCTATCACGGTTCATGAGATACAGCCTGGCGACAGACGAACAGATCGAAATCGGAATCTTAGTAATAGAGTCCTGTTTTACCCTTTGTGTACAGAACCCTAAAAAAGGGGTAAGGATCGATCCTTAGGAGGAATTCAAAAATATAATTGTATATAATACAGATTCACGCTAAATAAACTTTTATATACATATAATAAAAATCTATCCAGACAAGCACTATTGAGCTGTTGTGTGCTTAAGATTGAACATCATATATTTGGACTATATATAATAACAGTTAGATATTAAATCAAGAGTTTCATAAAACAGAAGACAAATAATAATTAAATCTCCTACTAATACCCCACTAACTTTCACTTTATAATCAGTACGTAGCTTTGTACATTTCATATGAACATTTTAGAGCAAACGGACGTCACTCTTAGACCGCTATTATATTGTATATCGAACTGATTATGAAAAGTTAAAATTAAATTAAATCACTTCAGAAATAATATGCAACCAACCGTTCTCAACAGCACTTCGGTATTTATAATATTAATAGGTATTTTAAATGAACTAGTTTGAATTTCAAAGTGAAATTATCAATATTTTTTATTATAGTGCTTAAAATTAATATACTATTTATTTGTATTTCTGTCAATTAAACATAACTACAGCTGTCGTTGTTTTACCCCTCTTTTATACATAATTTTTTTTATGATAATTATTTATAAGGCATAAGTTGATGTTGTCGCAGACTTCGTTAGTTTTATTGGAGATCTACAAATATACGAAGAAGTTTTGTATCTGTTATTGATTGGGCAGTGTTCGTATCAATGGCGTCTGGAGCGACAACGTTATATTCGAGTACGTCTACTTACTAAGCTCAAAAAATTTAAAACATTACCATAATATTATGTAGGCCTAGACGTGGCCTAGACGTGTTGATATATATATATGTTAACCATTTATTTGTCCCGCAAGTCACTTATGATTCTTGGTTCAGTGAAGTTGTTAATTATAACCCAATAGGCTATTTGACTGGTTTATAAAATCCATTTTATATTATTTAGTAGAGGTTGAGAAACCCAGTACAAGTAATATGTTTTAATTCTAGTTTTACTTTAGAAGTTACAGGGGGTGGACACACATTTTACCACTTTGGAAGTGTCTCTAGCGCAAACTATTCAGTTTAGAAAACAATGATATTAGAAACCTCAATATCATTTTTTTAAAACCTATATAGATACTCGTATGGATTTGATGAATGATGAAAATTGAGTTTCAGGTTCTAAATATGGGAAACCCCAAAATTTATTGATTTTTTTTTATTTTTGTATGAAAATCTTAATGCGGTTCACAGAACACATCTACCTACCAAGTTTCAACTGTATAGTTCTTAGAGTTTCGGAAAAAAGTGGCTGTAATATACGGACGGACAGACAGACAGTCATGACGAATCTATAAGTGTTCCATTTTTTGCCATTAGGCTACGGAACCCTAAAAACGGCAATTTGCTAGTTAGTCGTATTTTTAAATGGACGTTTTGGATACCTTATGTTTTGCTATTTAAATGTCTATAGATCATATCGTTATAATGTCAGTAAGACCTCATAATTATATTTTTAATTATAATTAATAAAATTATCTAATCTTTCTACTCGTTTATTCTGTATTCTGAGTCTTTGTGTAATGTTTCAAAGAACCTACGACTATTTTGAACAGCTCTTATTTAAGCTTGTTATCTGTATATAAATTCCAAAACCAAGGGTTCTACGGTGTTATTAAAACGATTTTGTAATATATTCATATTGAATTTAAAATATAATAACAAGATTTTTGAGTTGACGTCGTAATATATTATGATCAAACGAACATCTCAAGTCAAGAATTCATTCACTCTGTTCAAATAAATGTCGAAATATTTAAAGATACGTTATCTATTTTAGTGATAAATTAAAACGAAATAAAACATTAAAATATTACACTATATGTTTTCTTTACTTAATAATTTTATCAATACCCGTAAATTTTGGTATTTAAAATCAGCCGCACACCCCATAAAGACTACATTTTAGTCAAGCGAAAGGAACAAAAACAAAATATTTCCATTAAAATGTTTACGGATTTTAAATTTATATAAGTTATATTTACAAATTAACAAAGGGCGTTTAACGCTTACGCACATTAAAGATGACAAAGATACGACTAAAACTCAATCTTAACTTGAGCAACCGCATCTTTAAACCTTACTCCAGCTCTTTGTGTTCGGTCGTGCTCAACCCTTTGTAGAAAGATTAAGTTAAATCTTAGAATTTGATTAGAGTCTCGGTCTTCAAATCTCTAGTATATAGTAGTTATTATTTGGTTATTTATATTACGAACCAAAATATGCGGGTGAGCGAAAATCACTAACATAATAATTTTGCCAACTATGTATTTAAATAAATGAGGTCATTGAAATACCTCTTCATTAAAATAATACGCTGAACTCAGAAAGTATTTTATTCGTTAACAACGATTTTTTTAAATATTGCGTTGTTTACTTTTTTTTATAAGTAGATATATAATATGATCAAACTACATAAGCTTAAATTTAATGTACATGCATATGGGATTATATATAGTTTAAATTTTATTTACATAAAAGGAAAGTGAGATAAGACAAATATTGATTTATTTTTATTTCTTGCAAGAAAGTTTGTATAAATTTCCTATCTTTTATGATAAACGTATTACCTACCGAGACTTTGTTCAAGAACACCGAGAAAAATATACCAAATACACCGAACTTTTTATGTGTGTATTGTAAATCTATAAAAGTACAAAAGAAACGGCCAGGACAGCTTTTATCTTTTATAGGTTTATGTAAATAATTCTACAGATAGTTGTAAAAACAATTGATAGATAAATGTGTCAAGAACACATTTAATCACGGTTAAGTTAACTAGTACTGGAAGATATGGAGGAGCCGAGGACAGTAAATGTCTTGACGGCCAATTTCTAATGGTTTTAAATGATATTGATTACATACTCATTACTCGTATATGACACAAAATATATTATAAATTGCTAAACTTACTATTTAGATAGAGTAGCACACTATATAAACATAGTAAGTTTATCCTTCGCATATCAAAGCTAAGATTGGACGAATTACAATTATTATAAAATATACAAGAGTAGTCATTAACTCTTTGGTCTAGTTCAAAGGTAGTTATTGTTCTTGTTTCAACATTTTTATTGCTCCCGAGAAGTAAACCAATTAATGAAGAATGAGGCAAGGCAAGCGGCGGTATTTTCCAGATTTTGGCCTCGTGCCAAACCACGTCGACCAGAAACTAATTGATAGGAATCGGTTAAAAATATTGGTGCTATCTTACAATCTATGTCAAAAACTTTGCCAAGGAAAGATATATTTGAATTATTTTAAACAATTCGACATTTAATTTAACTCTTTACTCGATTGTTCGATAAATCAGAAACTAGATATATTATATTTTAACTATATGGAACAATTTCAAATTGTATTAAATGAAATAAATGATTTATCATTCTTAAAGTAACAAATCTTTAAACATCTTTAACCAAAATCACTCAATTTATTTCATTCAATCAATGAAATTTGCGGGATTTTGTTGTTTTTTTATTATTCATTCGTTGATTTGAAAATGTTACATACGTCTATTATTTGAATTAAAAATTCTCTATTGTAAAAATAATTCCTATATTTAATCATACATGTATATAATTACGTCAACTGGCGATTTTAATTGTCCAAACTAATTACATTGAAATATTTATCAACTCGTTTACAGTTTTATTTTATCAAAATGTATTCAAGAAGTTTCTTACAAACATTTTTGAATCGCCAATTAACAAAACTAAATTAAAATCTATATGCCACATTATAAAATTAAGCTGCTAAGTCTAAATTTTGTTCATTAATCTAGTACGCGTGGAATAAATTGAGTCATAGTTTATATTATATTATTTGATATACGAGTCGAAAAAAAACACGATCATAATTATAAACAAACACACACACACTTTGATATAAGATAGCATATAATTCCCGGGACTTAAAAACTTGCGTGTTCGTCTAAACTTGCATTTACAATCGTGACATAAATAACATCACATTGGGTAATATAATTATTGTGTTAGGTATTCATAACTTCCAATTAACTTTACCTACTTAATCTACATTCAGTAATATAATGACATTAGTGAGTCTCTCTTGAATAGATTAGATACGACGATATCATAATTTAATCTAAGTCTAATACTGTATATAAATAACCATAAACATTAAAGCGACAGTTTGCGCGTCCGGGTCAGGCACTTTTCAATTATAACCCACAGCTGGGCAACGACTTACTTTCCTCTCGAAGAGGTTTATTTTCCCACTCTTCTTTAATACGAATTAGTATATGATACACATCATGACATAATTTCATCCGACACACGCAGGATTCCTTATGATATACCTTTCACTGCCGTGTACGAAATAAATTGTTAATCTAAATTAAACACATGATTCAGTCGTTCTGGACTTGAAGCCGTAACTGCAGTGAGATTCACGCGTTTTAAAAACTGAGTTATCTCAGCTCTAATTTAAAACTCTCCTATTTAAACGTATAAGTTACGGATGCTGGTTTAGTTCGTTTTCTGTAAACATAGGGATGAGTTCTCGTTATCAAAACATATGAGTGAAGTCGTTTCAAATGTTTTTTTTTCTCAACGTTCTAACTTGCATCAAACGTAATTTAAAGTCTGCCAAATAAAATTGCACGTGAAAAGCCATAATATATATTTACACGAGTATATCGGTATATATACTAGTGTAAATCTTGTGCAGATAATTAGCATGTCTTAATTCCTTGTTAGATTGCTGCATATGGTAATTAATCTAAGCATTAACATCGTGACATCATTCTATTATAAGTAATACTCAGAACAAAATAAAGAGCTGACTTTCTCTGTTTGTTTCTATCTTATTATCGCTAGTCACTAATCTAATAAATTGACATGGAATTTCCTGTTTATTAAAATAATAAAAGCTTCTACATCTTGTTTATGTGATATATTTTATGAGACGTTACTAATTATGTAATCGTATTCAGGAAAAATCTAAAGCTTTTAAACCGCCGGCAAACTATAAATGATATGCAAAACGTTATATTGAAAGATTTATAGATTTCTCAAAATTTCAACAGTAAGATTCACAACGTTTTTCGCGGTATTTATTTGAATCTTTAATATTCAAAAGCTTTCATTAATAAATGTTAAAAGCTCGTCATATTTGATTTGTTACTTAATATTTAGTATCGAATTAATAACATACAGTTAGTAGGTTATTAATTCGCTTTGAATTTTAATATATAATTATTGTTATTTTTTTGACATCACATACATTACTTTGATCCCAATGTAAGTAGCTTAACAGCACTTGTGTTATCGAAAACCAGAAGTAACGACGGTACCACAATCACCCAGACCTAAGACAACATAGAAAACTTATTAACCCTGAATCGAACCCGGGACCTCGGAGTGTTTACCCATGAAAACCGGTGTATACACTACTCGACTAAGGAGGTCGTCAAATTATTATTATTATTATTCGTGTCATTATTTATATTTTTATTAAATAACTAAATACGTCAAGAGGAAGCTTCGTGTTTATACAAATGGCTGTCATCAGAGTTCGACGTTGTTTATCATTATTAGTCTATTCACAATCTAAAAATACACATAATTACGTATATTTTAGTAGGTTACAAAGCTATAAACATCATGGGCTACTGTGTAAGAATAGCAACCAGGCAATAATTTCCGTTAGTTATAAATTTTGTAAGAAGTAGGTAAACCAACAGTGTGTTCACCAATTCGTCTATCGAATTAAGGCGCAAATATTTTTATAGAAATGTCATAAAACACAGCGTCTAAACTTATTCATGCCTTCTTATTTAACCACAATTATAATGGATTTTAGTAAGTTTTAAATTTGAAAAATCTTCCGTTTACAGACATGCCGTAAGTTTTTGATGGTCGCGTTGTATGGATGAACGTCCTTGGGTTCGATTTCAATAACATAAAAAGTATTGTGCTTTAACCGGGGGTCATAAAATTTCTAATTTTACACTCGGCTAGTACATGAACCCATTGGTCCGGCGTTTATTATCTTGCCTGTCATGACTATTAGCCATTCTCGATTCCTATCGGATTATAAGATTAAAAATAGATAGCGCAGATTTGTGTACTAAACAATACCCAGCACATGTTGATAGCTCTTAAAAGTAAATTATAAGGACATTATAATTATCTAAGTTCGAGTACCGTTTTTTATAAAAAAATTGCGTACATATCTTTGAAAGGACTTTTGTGAAATTATTCTCATCTTCCTATCTTAAAAATAAATTCGGATAACGAATCCAAAACTAATTTAATCCGACGCTTAATAGGATAATTATTAACACTTGACTAAGTTTTCATTATTTATATTGATTCGAGAGTTACTTTTTATAAGAAAATAAAAAATTCAAAAACCTTAGTGTTAGGAATTACAATTCCTAACACTAAGGTTTTTGAATTATCTTTGCCTGGCCGGGTAGGTACCACCCACTTATAATATATTCTACCACCAAGCAGCAATACTTAGTATTGTTGGTTATTTATCAGGCACAGTGGTCATAATATCTTAGTTCCCATTGTTGGTCCAGAAGTTGTCCTCCATCCTCCCATTTCTGATGTCTGTTATGACCAATGTCTGTTATAGACCCATTTGTCCGTTCGCTTACCAATAAAATAAAAACACATTTAGTCAGTGTAATGCATGAACCTAGTTAAAACAAATCAAACTGGAACAGTTTAACCATGCAGTTACTGATCATGACCATCACCAAGAATATATATTGATAGATCAAAATTATTGGAATGTAATCGGAATTACGTATACATGCCAAGTTTCAAATCGATAAGAGAATTAGGGCTAGCAAGCACTAATCACTGGTTTCTTAATAGCCTTGTTAAAATGTAACAGTAGTGTAAACGGGCTTTTTGGATGGTAAGCAGGTGAGCAATTTATGGCATTGTTCGTGTCTAAAGGAATCTTTAAATTTTAATAAACTCGAGCCTTAGAAATATGTTGAAATTTACATCCTAGATTCGTTTAAAGAAATCAATCCAATGAAAAAGAAGATACTTTACTCAAAACGATAATAATTGATAGTTTTTTTCCTATTTGAGATAAGTTTACTAGTATTGTTTGGTAACATAGTAACAAAATTTACTTTTATTTTCTTACAGTAGCAGAAATTACAAAATATATTATTAAACACATTAAAAATTCTGTTTCTAGGTACATTTTACTAGGTGTTCTTCAGTTCAGAGTAATTAATAAAATAGATCCCTTATTCTTTAAATTTTGTTATAGGTAAAAAAAAAACACCATTCCATTAAATACAACGTCAATACACCACCAGACTTTACTAAGATACTATGTTCATTTTGCCTAATATGGCTTACTCACCCTTCAAATAGAAACACATCAATACTACGTGTTGCTGTTTTTTGGTAAAATATATGATGAGTGGGTGGTACTCGTACCTTCCCACGCAGCGTTACTCAAAGCGATCTACCACCAAGTGAAATTTTTAATCATTTTAATAATCATTTAGTTTCAATCCCAAAAAACAGGTTCACATTCGGTCAGACCAAATGTTTAGTAGCTAACATTCTATCTATCTTGCTAATCACACTATATATCGTGCTATTGATACGTGTTATCGATGGACATGTCAGGCGCGTCATAAAGCAATGCTAATAGTTAAATTATAGATGAACATCCGGTAAATGAATTCTGGACGCATCAATTGCCATTAATGTGAATAGAGCGGTTAAAATATGTATATACATTAATAGTCATTCGACACAATTATCGGGTTATAAACTTTTTTTTAGTTGGCACATGTCAATTTTTTTTTAATCTAGATATATTAAAAAAAAAATTTACATGTGATTGACATTGAAATTAGATAATATATCGCAATGTTATTGTACCGTGTTTTTGCACTGGACGCGTTCAATTACATTATAAGAATCATAGTTAAATTATTATTAATAGTAGCAACACTAGAATGCGTGTTACATTAGCTACTAGCAACATTAACATGTCTGGCTCGTTTTGATTGCATTTCTAAGTGTTATAAGTCCCCTCTTGATTGCAAAAATAATTGGATGAATTTAATATGAGCTGTTTCAAGCTTTTGTATTTTTTATTTGACTACTCATTTAGTGAAATTATCCAAAACCTTGTCAATGCCTGCTCAGCGCTGTTTTTGGTATGTAATCATCCATGTATTTACTTATATTTATTTACAATTCTAATTAATCTCACAATTTCCTAGCCAATCCACATTTCGCCCTTTGGGAAGAGATTTCCGTATTGGTTCGTAGTGAATATTTATGTAGCAGAAGAAACTGAAACCGCTAAATTTCAAGTTCGTTTGTCCCACAGTCAAATGGCACTTACTCAACACCCTAATCCGCTCCTTTTCACTCCTTTGGGAATTGATTTCTGTAAAATCCGTCCCGAGAAAATGTTGAAGTAGCTTACGCCTAAATCTTCACCAGCAAAGATTTTTTTTATCTCTGTCTCTCTCTTGTATTTGCTATTATATGCATTATTATTATATGCATTTTGTATCAATCTGGGAACGAGTTTTTTTTTTTTTGATAACCTTATACCACTATACACATGCTATATACCGGCTTAAATTATAAGTATTATTGGAATTGCATTGAGAACTTTATATTTTGCCATAGGATTTCAATTTTTTTGAATAATTAACAATTTAATTGAATACAAGAACATTCTTAAATAGTTAAGGAATATTATTAAAAAATAATTATTGATATATTGACGAACATAAAATAGTATTTTTTTCATACGTATAAAAAATCTCACTTATTTTAATCTATCCGCCATATTAATTTGTAATCGATCTTTCCTTTCGTGATTTAAATAGTTTTTTTTTAAAAGAGAGGTTCCAAACCTTTGGTCTTTACTGTTACAAAGCTTACTAGTTAATATCAATGAGCTCCAGGGTAACGCTTTTTCTCTGCTGGACATACTAGCCACCTTGTGATTTTTAAATATAACATGAACTTTTAACCAGCGATCTGTTATACATAAAATACTCTTATGAATATTGTTGCAGTTCATAACGAAATCATAAGTATTTAAATAATGTGACGGTAGAATATGTGATAAGTATGCTACCTCCCAAAGCTCTGCTAACCTAGATATGCTACTAAATAATATAAAAATAAAGTAATTTAATAAATTAAAACGAGTTTTATACGACATATAGGTACTTGTGTCACATCATCGTAACGTACCCGAAAGCAGGATCACAAGAAACTTTTTTGATAACGAACTTCGTTAACTGTAAGATTTTTGTTTGACCTGTTTTCTTGAGAGAACTTGTCAAGTCAAAGTAAAAGTGAAAAGTAATGTCTACGAAACACAAGTAATGAATGACAATATCTTCGTCTCATTATATTTTGTTTAATTAGTGCTTGGAATATTTTATTATATGTAAGCAAAGTAATAGCGAGTAAATGACCCACTGCTGGGCTATGGCCTTCTTTCCGTTGCAGGGGAAAGCTTGGATCTTATTCCAAAACGTTGCTTCAATGCGGTTTTGTTGGTTATAATCATATTGCAGATTTTCTTAAGGGAAACCATTAAGAAGCACATAATTGTATAATAAAACAACTCACATCACCTTAACTTCTATTATATTAAAACCACTCGATACGTATATTACTTATAACTTCAACAGCAAAGTCAGCAAATATACGTCCTTCTTAGTTTGTCCTCCATCTTTTTCTCCAGTTAAAAAATCCGCGCTTCTCCGTGCCAGGCAGTACCAGCTCGCCTCACCACGCCACGAGACGGAAGTATCATACTTCATACATGTTTATTTCAATTAAAAAAAAAAACGTATTTAAAAGTCAAAGCAGTACTAAATATTATTATTTCAATTAAAATTATATAAGTATATTTAAAAAATCATGACAATTGTCAACACAAATAAAGCACATGAAAACTCAGTGGTATTTGCCTTGATTGTCGCTTGGGTTTGAAAACAAGCCGTTAATTTTTACGATTTACTAGACTATTCCGTCTTGATTGATGTTCATAATTTATACAGTTAAACGTTTTTATTTGATATTAGGAAATTTATAATATCTACTCATTTTTCGTTGAAACACAATCAAATTATTTTTGAGACATTTTACATAAAAAGATTACTCGTCGTGGGATTTTAAGCTTGACATATTACGTCTGATCAATCACTTTCGCTTCGCTTGGTGTCCTATTCAATTTTGAGTAACTATATTTGAGACGTCCTTACAAAAATTGTAAAAAACTTATAAAAATTGTATATAACATATTCTATTATATTAATTTTAAATTATAAAGTATCGCTATTTTTATTTTGTTATTAAATATATAGTAAAATAATAAACTTATTTATTAATAGTTCAAATAAAAATAATCACCGGTTCGAAAAAGAGTACACCCAGACCTGAGACGGATCAGTGAAAGAAATTCAGCAGTTTTTTTTATATTTCAAAGTTGTACTTTCAGTAAGAAATAGCCCGAAGGTAATTTTGTACTAATCTTGTACTATCATCTATAAGTTTACTAATCATGTATAATTTGTGAAATAATTTTGAATATAAATGAAACTTTAATTATTATAAATTTTATATAATATTGCCTTGTTCAAAGTATAAAAATTAAATAGCTAACGACCCATGCCACAAGTTTCTTCTCAAATATTTATGTATACAAGCACTTAAAGAAAATCGAAACGGTGTAACGTTTATTTGAGGTTATTAAACATTAACAACCAATTTTGATTTAAAAACGTTCTCGTGAAATATTTTCTGGGGTAAAATATAAATCATTTATCTTAATGACATATTTAAGGAAGAAATATTACGGTACGGTTTTTATTTGTAATGAGAATCATTACGAGATCAAGTTACTCCATATAATTTGTTTTATAAGATATTTGAATTCCTGCATATATTAATATGTTGGTAGATTTAGAAATTAACCGAGAAAAATATAAATATCCACATGCAAGTTTATTTTTGTTTATAATTAAAAAAAAAGAGCAAGTGAAGATTTAAAACGTGCACCTGTAAATCTTGAACATTATCCGATCAAGTCTCGCTAGCACACCAAGATATAGGTACCTATAGATAGGTACACAGATACATGTGCTGAGGATTAGACACTAAACGCGTTAAGCAACATTTATAGATAATCCGCACCGTAAGGCTGTAGCAACGGGAACATCAGGCACCCGTGCCAACTTAAAAATTGAAAATCAATAAATTTAAAGGTTAAAGGAACAAAAAATTACTGTTTTTCTCAATTTTCCAAACCGTCACACATTGCTAATTTTAATAGAGCGATGTGTCTTAGCCGATTTCAATCAACAACCATTCCGATCAAACAGTTTTATGTGTTTGTTGTCCAGCTCGCCAAGGTATATAAGTAGTAAAGTATAAATTTTCAAGAGATCGTTGAATTCCTTAAACACTGGTGTTTAAAAATATGGCTGACATCAAAAAAAAGCTCCCAAATTAAAGGCTTGTTTGGTCATAAAAATCAATAATTAATATTCAACATATAATTAATTATTCTATTTTTAAAGACTCTTTATAGATAGCTATGATAAGATTGTTTCTGAGGCGAATAATATTTCCGTTCTTTCCTCCAAAGGGAGTTGTCTCAGACGGAAGAATACAAGTTCACGAACCAAGTAGTCTTCGTTTGATTAAATCAAGAGTAAATAAAATAAAAATAAAATATCTATTTAAATATTTTTTGTTATACGACAATTTCATAAAATATACAAAAATGTTTTTAAATATTTAACGCGTTTCAAATTTCAACGCGGTTTGTATAATATAGTATAAAAGAAAGAAAGAAAGAAGAATTGAATGGAATTGTAACGTACTAATTAAAAACCAATCATATAACAATTATGCTATTGCGTGTAGGATGGAATTAGATTGGAGCCTATATCTTATTGAATTCTCAAAATATGAGATGAAAAAGTAACACCTACGAATCTACGTACTTTCATAAATAAATACACACAAGTGTGTAAACGTAAAATTTCTTCAATAACTCAAAATTATTATTAAAAAACTGTAGGTTATTTTTGAAGCAATTTTCTCCAATTCATTGTTAATTTTTGTCTAAATATGTGTAGTTTACCTTGAGAATTAATATAGATTACAAAATTATCGTTTTACTACATTCGAATGAATACTTTGAAAGATATCATCGTTTCCAAATTATGTACCACGAAAAAACTTTCTTGACTGCAAAACTTATCAAAATTATAATCTATAAACCTATATACTAATATAGATAGACTAGATATTCTTTTCTAGGACTTCTATTAATAATGATCTTATTATATTATATATAATATTCTTTATTGCACTGAGAAATTTTACATAGTAATTTTACTCATGAAATTATTGTTCACAATGGCGGGCTTATTTCTAAAAGAAATTTCTTCCAGCCAACCCACAGCTGTAAGAGATAGTGTTATGTAGCAGGTATAAGTAGTGCAACATTAGATACTCTTACTAATAATATATAAGAGAAACAATTTTAATATAATATAATATATATAATATAAAATAATTTTAATATAATATATTTTATAATGATATTTAATTAACAATACATTCATTTATTATCATTTATTTATTTTTATGTATTTTTTTGCAATAATATGCATTTTTGTTTGTGTTTTAATGAACACCCATTCTTTTTTTTTAGAAGTCACTAACTAAAAGAAATTATGAGGTATCAATAAGTGATTAACATCGTTGAAAAACATTGAGGCTTAGAATATTTGTTATAGATTCAAATCAAATGAAAATAAAGTTTATTTAAAAAAGACTTTTCCATTTATTTTGCTGAATTACATTATATCATATCATAAATCCTGTCATCTGCTTACATTATCTTGGGAATTCATATTTAATAACATTCATTATTGGTTTTATAAATGTCACTGCTTATGTTAAGTTTTAAAAGTTAAAATGTAATATATTTTTACCGTTGGCAAAGTTTTTATCTCTTTGCAACACTCGATGGGTGAGGATTATTGGTAATGCGCAAAAACGTGTCTCATATACGCCCCTTTACCTTAACAATCGTGAAGATTGGATTTTCAAATACCCTGCTAAACTAAAGTATAGTAACTTTACAGAACGCCAAATTTAACAATGGCTCGGGGAGCGTAGATATTAATAAATTGGATAGTTAAATTAACGACTTATTAGTAATCAGTTTGTACCCTCCAAGTATTCCTTGCAAGCAGCGAGCACCAAGTTTCGTCTTCGCTCGTGGACAATAATTAATCAAAAGTTTTATCTAAGAACGAAAATATTGTAAAAACAAATAAAAATTGTTGTTTTTATGAGTCAAATTTCTCTCGGTCACGTGTATATATATAAACTGTTTTGTCAAATTCGGATCAATAGTTTAGGAACGCATAGACAGCAAACAAACATACAAAGCAGACATTACTTTCTAAAATCTACGCAAATCGTGGTAAAGTCAACAAAATCTTAGATTTAACTAATTTTACTTTTAAATCAAATTTATAAGTATAACGTATGTTTAATAAAGTCAGTTATCTTAAATTAGAGAAGGAAAACATGTTAGCACATCCGAACCTCTGTTTTCTTTAAAAAACTTCAGCATTTTTTGCATGCATTTCTTTGAAGATTTACTTAAAATTTTAATTTAGGCAAACAGCTTTAAACTTTAAACAATTTCTTGTGATTGAAAAGTTGGTTAAATATGTAAAACGAGTTCGAATTCAATATTGAACGTTGAATTACAATCAGTTTAGTTGGAGATTATTTAAAATGATTGTTTCTTAAGCTGCTTAAAAACATGTGAAATAATCATATACACATGTTTTACATAATAATTTTAAAATAATTTTCTTACAATTTTAGGCAGATTTATCAAAAAGCAATAAGCCTGTAATAATATTCCACTGCTTGTCTAAGACCTTCTCTCCTTTTGAGAAGTAAGTTTGAAGCTCATTCCATTTCACTGCTCCAAAGCGGATTTGTGGATACGCATGGGGTAGATATTCATTGAAATTAGACATATACCTACATATGCCACATACGCCATTCCTCATGATGTTTACCCACACCGCCAGGTACGTGAAAATTCAGTTGTACTTGCATAGGTTTGAATTCGCAACCTGCGGTTAAGATTGACATGTTACCATTTGCAATTTTTTAAAACAAATGAATACCTTGTTAATGACAAAAACGGATTCCTTGTTTGTATACATGGGAGCCGAAATTGCTTAGCCATAGTCAATAGAACACGCGGATCATAATATCATAGAAACGCGCATCCTATGATCCGATATCATGATAAAATTTTGAATTTAAGTCCGAGCAAGCGTCCAGTTTGCATGTATGTACTTACTATGTTCTTTTATTTAATAATTTATCTCATATTCGCCTGTGAAAGAAAACGTCGTAGGAAAACTGCTACTTACATTTTTGTATTCAGCACCAATATTCGTTTCCCTTTGGAATTCATCGGCTAATTCTGAATTATGTCAAAATAGCGTTAATGGTTTATGGTAATTGTTCTAATGATAAATAACTTTTTTAAGTGTAATTGCCTGTAACGTTATTGAAACTTTGTGTACTAAATTATTTTACACTTTTCATGCTGTAGTAAATTTAATTGCATCTTTTAACATACTACTTATAGACCCCATATTATGTTTTTAAATGTACAATAATCAATTTTAAATTTACAATTTACTGATCTTATTATAAATTTGTCGCGATCATGTTTATACAATAGCTAATGATGTAATATAATTTGAATATTTACAAAACATTTAATTGGACAGTCATGCTGTTATTTATGTTATTTCTAATTAATAGTATTATTTCTTAGACATCTCTGGTACGAATTTATACGTTTCAGATATTTACTACAGTATTTATATTAGATTTGTTATTTTATAATTAATAATTAAATATGTCACTGTTTTGGAGGCTTACATCTGTAAACTTGTGAAGATCTAATTACAGCTTTATAAAAAACGTTTGGTTTTGGTATTTTAAAAGCAAATTGTGGCTATACAAATACTTCTACAATAATATATTTTGTAAAGGTATTTTCTGTATAGACGTAACAACAAATAATGGACGAACCCTCGGTACCGTCGGAAAGCACTTGACCGGAATTCGGATTTTATTCCGTCTAGCAAATTTACTTGAACATCGATGTAAATAGTAACAGATCGTCGTATCGTGCATCAACGTCAGAATGAATTAGAATTGAGGATGTACGTTCAAACCTTAACAGTAACCGTCTTAAGAGTATCTGGATATTTATAAACGAACAATTTAAATTAAATTTGACTAAATAATAATACTCATTTTAAAATAATAATTTATAATAAGCTCCGTAAGCGGATTTTCGTAAAATAGCTGGTTAGGTCGTTCTGTTCATTAAAGTCAAAAATATACTTTATTCAAGTATGCTCTTTGCAAGCACTTTTGAATCGTAATTTTAGAAGATAAAAAGAAAATTTATCTTCCGGAATGCAGATTTTGCTGAATAGAACGGCGAGACACTCGTAGTTCATCGCTATTGTTCATCAATCATAGGGGTACACCTATTAGGGTGTAAGGGTATAAATATAATCGAATACAATTATGTTTATGAATATTGTATCACGAGTACAAAGTCATTTGCTAAATCTAAATAGTGTTACAAGATGAAGCTATGAGATGATGAGCATGATGTAGCGCCCTTTTTTTATAATTTTTCAAATTCGAGGAGCGGAATGTTGCTAGATTTTTCTGTGCTTTTCGAAGTCATCTTTCATCGAACAATCGAATTACAACAAAGTTAGTCGAGAAACTAATGTTTTAGATTTTCTCCTTTTACAGAAGGATATGAAACATCAGGTTCAGAGGCAAACTTGAGCAGATTAATTTATTTATTCCTTTAAAAATATCGTAGGTAGGTATCCCTATTGTAAAACTATTACTACTAAGTAATATCAGTCAAAACAGGCAGCATATTAAATGTGTCCTCGCTATTAGATATATCGCTCGATTGTATAATAAGAATGGTATTTTTTAAGTTTGAGAATGAATTGAATAAATAGTCAAAACCGGTTTAAATATTGACAACTAAATAAAAACACAAGTCGGGTGGAATGTCTACCCATTTAATCGTTTTAAAGTATTCGTATAAACTTTAACAATATCTCTATAATACGAATGAACATTATAATGTAATTAAATTTTTGGTACATCTAGTCGCAATTAACGTACCTCACGTTGTTGATAAATATGTTGCGTGTAACGATACCAACACATGCACTTGTACGCTGTTCATAGATTGTTCGTGGCTTTAGCACACAATCCGAATTCCTCATACATATAGTTGTGTGGTTTGCATAAATGTGGACATTTAGAACTGTACTGTTTATTCAGATTGCTATTTCAGTCAATTTCAAGGTTGTATTGCAATAATCGGGAAAATAGATTGGCAAGTGTACAAAGAAAGAAAATGTTTGTATATGTGCAGATAAAACTTATCGATATCTTTTTTTATGCTTTTTTCTTCAATAAATTGAGTATATATATGGTTTAAATATTAATAAGTGATAATGGTTTCTTATGGGCCAAAAACTTTGTGCAAATTTGAATCGTCGTGATATTTTGTAAATATTTATTTGTTTTACATTTTGTAAATTATCCGTAATAAAGAAGAAAACACTTAGAAGGGTAACTTTTCTTTTGGAAATTCCTACTTCTAATCTCGGATTTTAACGAGATCTCCTGAGTTTATTGTAGTTACTAAGTGGTGGACGCTCGTCTGAAATTCCAGTCGAAGTCAACTTAACTCAAAGGTTATGTTTAGAAGGAATAAGCAAGACTTTTAAATTATAGTTTACTTTAGCCGGTTGCCGCCCGCAGATTCGTCGCGTGTATGAGGGTAGGGAGTTCGGTTGTTAGTACCTTTTGTCCTTTCTGAGTAACGTGTTAGCAAAATTACTCTATAAAATCGCTTAAGTAGTTAAAATCTGAAAATGTAACAGGCAAACAACTACACTCTCACATTTATAGTTTTAGTCGGGATAACAATATCGCATCGATAAAGTTTTAGATTGTAATCTAATGAAGGTACCTGTTGGTAGATTTGTGGTTTTATAGATTATTGATTGGTTTTATAGATTGATATTATTAATTTACCTTTACCGTATTCAAAGGCTAAAATGATAACCGCGAATGATAATCAAAGTGATACCGATTGAATTAATATCGTGCTTGTGTTCACGGATACGACCTAATTAGCAGTTTGGTAAAGGCATTTATAAGGTAATTTATAATAGAGTTTCTTTATCTTTTTTTTATATAGCAAAAGTATTTACTTTAAACGGAATAAACTTTTAGTTTTACTAATCTGCTTTTTATTAATTAAGGAATATTTACTATAATTCTTTAAATCTAAGTAACATTTCTCCAACTCTTCCACGAGATCAGTTTATGCAAAATGTTTCGAGAACTGTCGTGTTGACAATAGCAACATTATTGTTTTTTATGAAAGTAAATAATGAGTTTCGAAGCTGCTTTTTAATGTCAAAGTTTAAATTTATAATTAAGTAGGTATATACACTTTAATAGGAGTTTTATATGTTAATAAGTAATGAAAAGATACAGATATCTTAGTTGGATAGATTTTAAATGGTTTATATATAATTGTATTTTAAAAGCACATTAGTTTTCAATATTTTATTTCATCATTACGTTTCTCGCGTACAGTTTCATGTAAAACAACAGAGTAATAAAACTCGTCATCGATAAAACGAATTGTTTAAATATAACATCTGTGACCAGTCTAGACTAAACGTAATCCTTAATCGCACCTAGACGAGTCGTTCTCTAAGTAAATGTCGTAAGGGATAGCAGAAATACACCTGCTCTACGAACGCTTCTCAATATATATTTATATTGATTAACATTTCATTCAGCGTAGGTTACTTTGGAAATTCTT
Organism: Vanessa atalanta; assembly: GCF_905147765.1. Lineage (NCBI taxonomy): Eukaryota > Metazoa > Arthropoda > Insecta > Lepidoptera > Nymphalidae > Vanessa > Vanessa atalanta. Next base: position 7,994,721 of record NC_061876.1, on the reverse strand, counting down.
ACCGACTGTTCTCCGCAGAAACAAACAAAAACAAAACAAAAAATCATTATTTAAATAGACTGCAAGTTAATATATAATAATAGATCCTACTGATAGAAATACACAAAAACGTCCAAGTTTTTTCCACTAATTAATTTACTTAGATAGTTTTATTAAATCAATTTAAATTATTACGCTGCAAGAAAATGCAATGAAACTCATACATGTATACACGCTCTTCATCATATTTATTATACTATCGAGTATAAGCTTAACTTATCAATGTATTTGTAACATTCATTAAAAGGCTAATTAAAAAATATTCAATAGTATGAAATTTACTCTTATATTATTTAATGATGTTTTATTAAAAGTACGAATGTACATTTAATTTAAAACCATATCCCCACGACCCGTCTTTTCGTTTATTAAACGAATAAAAAAGTAGATTCGCTTTAAATATGCTTAATCTTAACTGACTGAACAAATAGCGCTTGCCGGATCGTTTCCTCTTAAGCATAAAGTGGTATCAGGGGGCTTACTTCACAAGGCTAAAAGTTAAGTTGTATGCATTAACATTTTATATTAGATTGTTTTTGTAGACAATTGAATAGTTAAAAGTGAATTTACGATATTCGGCAAAGACGCTTAGTTCTATAATATTATGTATTTATTATATCTAATAAAAAATACTTTATATAGCATTTTATTAATAATTTATTTACTTCTTAAAATTTATTAACTTTATATTAAAAGCACAAGGCAAGTATGCGATAAACAGATACACACGAAACTATTCCAATATGGATCATCACCGTACCTCGTGCCGTACGAGTAGTTGAAGTTGAGTAAATAGTTTATTCTTCATCAAAATGTACCATTCATAGTTCTAACCAGTAGCTAGCAACAGTGTTCGGAACACAATATCAAATATTTATCTTTTTGAAATTATTCAGGGAATTCAATATGATTCCATAAGATGATATAACTATATCTGAAACTTGAAATGAACCAGTAGAATACATGAATCGTAATCAAAGATCGCCAGTTAGAAGTCGTACAAGCATTAGAATAATGTCCAATCCTTCTCCTTAAGAGAAGTATATGCTGATGGTGCCTAGCAGTGACATTTTTACGAGCTATAACTTTACATGTCTTTTTCTCACCGAATGTGTAGAAAGTAGCATATTTATAACTTTTGTTTCTAGGTTTTTACAATTGCACTCTAACGGCACTCTACTTGATGACACGACACATAAAGGTTCATAATTTACAAACTTCTAAGCGATTACTGTTTGATAGTTTGACTTATTTTTAATGAGTTATAAAATATGTTAAATAAGTTATAAATTTTCGATTCATAATTTTCTCTCATTCTCCTTTGTATACTGATTTTCTTTCGTTTCTATCTATTCACGAATTTTTCAATAAAAGAATTATAAATAAGAATAAAAAAATCGAAAACTGAAAATTCACCCATGTATTCCTGAAATATTCACTAGTGAATGTAATTGTATTTCAAAAAATTGGGTGATCGCTAGCTTTAATAAATCTAAAATTTTCCTGAATATATCCGTCTAATGCCACCATTTTTCACGGTTAACGGAAACTACATATTTATTACCGTACACTTTACGACTACGTCATAATAATGAATTTAACATATTTATGAGTAGAAGGAAATATTTTTAATTTATTTCATAATACTTTGTGGCGTAATAGCGTAATTTTTCACTTTCCGCTAGCCATAAAGTACGAAAATAGTGAAATTTAGTTGTTGATCCGAGCGTAATCATGGAATTACCAACTAAGGCATACAATTTTAATTTAAAGTTTAATGTAATTTAATTTGTTACCTAATAGAGTTTCAGTTTTTAGTTTTTATATTACGTAAAGATCGTCTTTGACACTTATATGTTTTACAAATTTAAACTGATGTACAATTGCTAATATGGTTTACTACAATACACTTCAAATATATATTTTGATCTCGATACTCCTTTTTTACACACGATATATTATTTAATATTCATTTTATTTCGATTAGTATGCGCTCGTCTTAGCGCACACTATTAATAAACTAATCTCAAAATTATTCTAATATTGAAGCATTATACTAATCGATTGACAAAGTTAAAGCTAATACAGTTAAAAAAGAAAATAACCAATATTATCACTTATCAGGTATCAATTTAAATGACATATATATTGTTACTAAAATTAACGATCCAAGAAATTTCATCTAAATGATACTATTACTGAACATAATACGTATATATTGCTCAATTTTAACATCATCATTACGTTAAAAGTCTTCATAGCCGTACCGCGAGTCGGTGTACCTTAAGAGTGATTTGTATGCAGATCTTATTAAATTAAACTGTACGTGATTTATTATTATATTAACGTGTAAATGTAATGTTATTGAAAGTCTGACAAATTTGAAAATATTATTAAATGTAAACAACAAATTAGAATATGGAGTTAGTAGTTGTGAATTTTTATTTAATTATCAATAAATATGTATTGTGTATTATGTTTCTACATTGAATAAAATGATATAAATTAAAAAAAATAGGCAAGTAAGACTTTATTGTGTAGTCTGACATTTTTCAATGCTTAAATTGTTGTTTTATTTGAATAGAAGACGTCACATTGTTATCTTCTTAAAGCGATGATTTGATGCCTATAACACTAAACAACGCGCACTTTTATGACTGTTGTTAAAGATGCAAACAAAATGCAAAGTATTTTAATAAAATACCTTACACGCTATAACTCAGTTTTCAGTAACCAATTCCCTAGGAATTTGATACATTATTCACTAGACCTTAAAGTTTTTCTTGAACTTTTTCATTGTGTAGGTAATGCTTACGTGTTTTATCAGCATTAGTAAAGACATGACTTCAGACGACTGGTGATGTAAAGTTGAAAACGTGTTGCAATGTATATTACTCGTAACGTAATTTTCAAAACATTTTATTTTTAATCTGTGATCAAACTCATTGCATATTTATGAAAAAAAAAACAATTTTTCTTTGTAATCTTTTTTCTTGTATTATCCTTTCAAATGTCAAAGGTTCTTATAGATCATTTTGTATCTTAAATAAAATTTACACTTGAGTAACAACAAAGATAATTTGAGTGGGTGCAGCAATATTGCAAACGATAATTTGATTATACAACTACAGAACATTTCTGTAAATTCTTGAGCATACTGAGAAATTGAATATATCTAACGAATTTCGACATATGTACGTGCCAATAATTTACTTATATTATTACACTATTGACTTTCTTGTAACTACAAATGTGAAATTTATCTTAGTCTGCTGATAAAATAGAATTAAATTAATTAATATTACGTATAAAATTAAATGTTTTTTCTGTTCATAATTATTATAAATTTTCTAATGATAAATTCCTATCTCAGAATTTCTAGCTTGTTTACGACTAAATATAATATTAAGTTTTATATCTTGTGCCTTTATATCTACATCATAAGGTAGCGGCAGCTTATCCTTAGTGGAGGTTATTAAGAATAAACTACTTTGTGGAATAAGTTTTATCCTTAAGTTATATACGCATAGCGACATTCCGTGACAAGCTACAATTTACACAATATACATAAAGTGAACATGTATAAACATTTCTATCACCAGACGTTTTTTAAAACTATATAAGGGGACTTGAAATGGAACATATGTATATATATTCTAAAGGCACTTATATCATGACTTTTCGTGTATTTCGTGTATACCTAAATCTATATTAATCCTTTCCCTGATTCATACTTATTATTTAATTATTGTGTTGGCTATTTGGACAACCTGTTAATATATAAAGCAAAAAGCATGGACAGCGCTGAGCCTTGGACAATCGTGATTTTTGTCAAATTCCGCGCTTTAAAATAATATTGTGTATGGCTGTCAAAACATCTTACCTAAAATTTAACGTAAAGTTCGTTGTGATTCGACGTCGCGGTATAATATAATAGACGATAGGAAAGAATAATTGATTATTTCTGGCATATAAATAAGTATTACTTAAGTGCGATTTTTTTAATTGCTTTCATTTCTTCCTGTACTGACATGAAAATTTCGTGGTACTAATACATTTAACAGACTCGGCAGAGATAAATCTTACCATTTATTTATTTAAGACGATTTTAAAACGACATTCCTTTGTAAAACAGTTATCCCTTCTATAATAACTTATTCTGGTTTACTTTATTTAATATATATTATGATGTCGTCCGACTGATTTCGGTCACGATGGCAACGGCGGCGGTCTCCTGGGAGACCAACCAACTACGCAGGACATGTTATAGTGCACAAATGTGTGCACAAAATCTTTATGCCGTCACTCTTACAATCCGCCGGCAAATATGACACAATATGGGTAATGTCTATGTATACCCATTCAGTAAAGAATATAACATATTTTTTTACTCAAGGTTTTAAATATGCTTTCGTATGATTGTACGCATCGACATATTACTTAAATATCAAAACAAAAAAATCTTTTTTGCGTTTGCTGGAAGTACTCTAACTTCATTTTATACTTTAGGATAATCATTTTATCCTCTTATTCAATATAATTTTATTATGTCTCTGATCCCTGTGTTTTAATTATATTTTTGTTTTCTATCTGTAAATAACTATATAAAATTTTACACAATGCATTTACATACATTTGAATATAAAACATTTTGTTTCAAACAAGAAAGAAACTTCCTTTACTTTTTCTGTAGTTTTTAAACAATATCCAAGATTTTTCATTCAACGAGAAAATGCTTTGAATAGGAGTATTAAAACTACTACATTCTACATCTAAATAGCATAGTAAGTCATGATAAAGTTATTATGCAAGTTCTGTTATCGAACTAATATTATAAAGAGGTAAGTTTTATTTGTTTGACTTCCCCGTTTAACGCAAAAACTTCTAATCCCATTGATACGTATCTTTAATTTTATATTAATTTATAGTTTCAGGTCAGACGTAGGCTATTTCGAATTTTAATATTTTAAAGCGAACGCTACTGAACTATAATATATAAAAAAAACTTTATTTTTAAGCCCTCAAAATGTCACCATTAAAGTATGTTAATACCATACCATACCATTTAAATTGATAGTAATAATTTATGTATAAATAAATAAGAATCAAACAATGGCAACTTAATTTGAATTTAATATTCACAAACTATTAATTCTACTTAAAATAAAGACAATATTATTTTTTTCAATTTTAATGCAAATAAATATTTATTTTTACACAATGCAATTTGAAACAGTAGCTTTAGGAATTATGTCGAGATATTTAAAAACACGGAGAAAAAATATGAGGGGCGTGTTATACGACGCAAGACACCAGTGCGGGCGAATAGATCGGTTGGATAATGTTCATGTCTCATTAATTAAATAAAATTAGCACGGAATCCTTTTTTTATCCGTGGGAAATACAAACGGGAAGCTAGCTGGGACTAGACCCTAAATGGCAAAACTATTTTATCGGACATAACAGTATTTAGATTTAAAATGTTTTGTATAAGTTTACGAGAATAACAAAGTGCTTAAAATGCAAATGATTTATTGCAAAATAAATGATTTAAAAACTTCGGAAAGCTCAGCTTTCAAAATATACAAAATGGCTTGTAGACAAAATGTTTAGATTGGCAGCGTAATATATTAGTAACAAAAATATACGAATTTTATTTTTATAAATGTTTTAACTGGCCTTTTAAATAAACTTCTACCATTTTAATTAATAAATATTTTTTGAACACGATACGAAAATTTGTTCACCAAAAACAAAATAATAGAAGTTTCTAGCATGAATGCCCAGTATTAATTATAAATCCGCTATGAAAAATTATTACCACACTTTTAAAATAAAATTATTCCGAATTTAATAATTTTTTCTAGGTTTATTTTTGTATTAGTAAGGATTCAATTGAATGAAACCACTGTCAAAATGTAGATTCTACCAAGAAGGTCCAACAAAAATCTTAATAGCTTTTTTAGCGTCACAACGAGATACGGAATTAATTTTCAAAAAAGAAACCATTTTACATTGTTTCAGAGTTTTTGTCAATGAGATTCTAAGCTTTACCGTCTAAAATGAATCCCAAAATCATTTGAGCAAAGCGAATCTGTCGCGTAAAAGCTTTCAGTGTTCAACAGAGGAAAGCGAAAATGTAGCGATCCGAGTCGTACACTTGAGTTTTATTACAAAATATCCGGTGTAACATGAAATACCACTATTAAAGCACTTCATATACACGCTTACTTCATTCAAAAATAGTCAATTTTCTCCTTGTAAAATGCTTTGGAATAATATAATATTTACTATTTACTTACGTTTAAGTTGTAAATGTTGTCCAAACATTACGATAAGTATAATACACTGCTACCACACTCCACAAACAGCTACAAGTCTAAGGCTACATGAATTCCTACTTTGGTTGCTTCATAAAATAATTGTTACTATACCTTTTGTATCCAGGACTTTGTAAGTATACCAAAGAAGTAGAAAACCTCTTTTAAATAACATGACTAAGAGACTTTGTACATTACCAAATATTATGATTTTTTCATTAAAAATACTTGTATTTAAAACAAAAATATCTCATAAAACAATATCAGTTGCATTAAACTTGAGCCGATATGGCCCGTTAAACGCGTAAATCCTAATGAAAATTACGTGCCAGTGATATTTGTACAATTCTGAACAAATATCACTGGCCTTTCACGTGCTTGTTTTGTGTTTATAATTAAAATCATGCTCTGTTACTAGATTTTATTAAATAAGTCACATATGTGCCGAGATAAACTTGTAAACTATTGACGAAGTTATTAAAATATGTCTGATGAATCTCGAATTAAATGCTTGAGCTCAAAAACTGACGATGTCAGTCAAAACGTCTGAATCTAAGTTTAAATCGTTTTTATTACATGCTGGTGCTGACTGTAATGAAATAAATTCCATAAAACCGTAGTTTAACATGCATAGAAAGAATTTAATCAAAATACTCAAGCAGAGATTTAATGGAAATTTCATTCGGAAGATTTTAAGATGTTCGACAACATATTATTTTGTAAAAAAATACTAGAATTTCATTACATCTTATAATTTTATTATTGTCGTATCGTTGTTTTAACTTTTCCATTCTATATCTGTACTGATCACATGTCTCTTTAACTCTGTGAATGTAATTCATACGAGAGCTATATTTAATCACAATACGTATTAACAATAGTCTAGTAGTGTTTTAAAGCAGCGCTTGAAAGTTATTGTAAAGCCAAATTTTAGGAATCCGGGTTTTATTAACATCCCATTTTAAATCTGTTTTTTTTTTCGAAGATCCATGACAGTCATGTTTTATTTATGTGCATGTTTATATTATGTATACAAATGTTACGTAATTAACTTAAAAAGCTTTATAAAGTTTTGATAAGCAATGGACATTTCATTTTAATGAGCATTGTCTTCAAAATAGTCAATAAGTTATGGCGTTGATTGTAACACAATTTTTAAATTATGTTTTCCCGTGCTTATATTCAAAAAGAAATAACAATATTATTTCTCTAAAAAAAGTTTTATTTTAGTGATTGTATACCTAAAGTCAACGACATTGTGAAAAGATATGTCTTATCAATAAAAGTTTTCTTTATAAATACTTTTATTTATTTTCACGTACTTCTTATACGTGAAAAGAAAATCGATTGCTCAACAATTAGTCGATACTATACGAGTTTTAAAACATAGAAACAATGTATTAGATATTGGAAGCGTGTTGAAACATCGCGTAGAAAATTACATAATATACGAAGCAAATACCATTTCGTTTACCCTTGTTTGGGATATTCTACTAACAGCTTTGATAGATTTATAGTCGAGCTTAGTGGTAGCAGCTATCCTATGAGATCAAATACATCGGAAAGAATATGGCAAAAGGACGTACCTCAAAAACACATTAATTCATATTTATTACCTGCGCATTTATGAAACATAAAAAGTTTACGAGAAGCTAGAAAGGCTGCAGGCATATTCTTGCGCCTCAGTTTATGGGTCAACTCAAATAGAGCTTTAATTACACAGGAAGATTTATAGAGAAGGCTAATGAAAATGCGGATGCTGAGTACTAACCGCTGTTAATTATTATTTTATCAAATCTTTATGGGATATTAATTTTCACGTATTTCATTTCATATCTCCTGTTGTTAATATTTTACTACTTTTTTACCTTAAATTTAGGCGTCCTCTTGACATAGTTAATTGAAAATATCATTAATTAATGGAGAACGTTTGTACATTTGTATATTTAACTATTGGACGGTCATGTTTTTCTGTACTCTTTACAAAAATATTTAATATGCAAGAAACTGGTAACATTATTATGAAATAAAAAACACATCTTCCATAAAATATATGTGTGGGTCATGTGCCTGAGCTCTCTGGTCGTGTTGGATTGCCATCCCATCGATGATGAAATAGGAATGACAATAGTGCGCATAAGTGTTTAAAACACAAACGTGTTGACATTAATTTCACTTTCAGATATAGTTAGTTTCTAAGTTTTGCGGCTCTGGGAACTTTCAGTTAGAAGGACATTATAACGAAATGACAAATACGAAGGTATAAAAAAATTGAATACTCGTCGCAGAATAGCAGAAATTATATTATTCATTTCGATCTAAACGAGTTGGTTCCGTGTCATGGTTCAGTGTTCACCATATAAGTAACATTCCAGGTTTATGCAAAAATATATGATTTTATTATATTTTTCATCAGTATGAATACCAACATTAGATAAAATATCACATAAAAAAATACTTTTTAAAATTAAAACTAACGTAAATGATTAATTATAATATGAATATACTATACTATCTACTTGGTGGTAGGGCTTTGTGCAAGTCCGTCTGGGTAGGTACCACCCACTCATCAGATATTCTACCGCAAAACAACAGTACTCTGTATTGTTGTGTTCCGGTTAGAAGAGTGGGTAAGTGAGCCACACTTCTAACCGGAACACAATCACAGGCACAAGGGAAATAACATCTTAGTTCCCAAGGTTGGTGGCGCACAGGTGATGTAATGAAAGTTTTATTAGAGAAAAAAATATACAAGACAAGTATAACAATATATCAGAATGTCGATAGCGCAACGGTTTCCGGGACGACTAGCGACATAAAAGTCGCAGGTTCCCAGTTCTACTCATAAAAAAGGCTTTGCGACTGATTGTAGGATAAATAGAAATATTAGTAATTCCTTAAACACAGGCTGTGTTAATCTTTTAAAAATTATATTGTTAAGTTTTGAATGCAATCTTGTATTGTATGTAGGTATATAATTATTACTTCTTGACTTAAAATTTGTATGAAAGCGAATAAAGCGCCGGCATTCAGCTATAACAATACAAGATTCTTTTCTGCATTCATAGAACACAAAAATCTTTAAGATATAAACAAGAATTCTAACAGCAGTAAATATAATATGATATATAATCTACAATAACGATTTATTTTAATGTATCAATTATACTTTCTGCCAAATAATTTAAATATTTATTAAAATAGAATTTAGAGAACTATTACATTCTTTCATAACTAAATATTTTATTTTACATGCGTTTCCTGACAAATTATGTAATTTAACAACCAATAAGCGTATCAAAGGCATGTTATACATATTTAAAATAGGGAATTTAAACGTGAATGTTTGGTGTACTGTTGGTTTTGTACACGACGTTGTGTTTAAATAAGAATGATATGTTACGGGTGTATGCTTAAGCTATATTATCTTTGCAGGTGGAGGGCGGTAAGCGCAAAGCGCGCGGCGCGGGGTGATGCCGGTGCGCAAGGGGCTGCTCGCGCCCCAGAACACATTCCTCGATACCATCGCAACACGCTTCGATGGAACACGTGAGTCGAGACAAATATCAAAGAATATGATTTCGCCAAATTTTCAAATAAAATTCAAGTATTTGAATTGATTTGTATTGGATATAATTTTCTTTATACATTTAAAAGTATGAAGAAGGCTTTAGGAATGTTTTAAATAACGCAGCGCTCTGTGTTCTAAATGTAACCATTAGAACTTTGTAGATTAGGATTGCTTATACAGATGTACTCATAAATTATGTGCATAATATTACGTAACGTTATAAACATGTCTACCGACCTACTTTATCTTACATTCAATATATACCGAAACGGGGGTTTTATTATTTTCATTTCTTTAGAAAAATATACGATAGAAAAAGGCATCAATAATTATTTTAATATTCATTATATTTGATATGGTAATAATATAATACTTATCACAGATAAAATAATACTTTAAATGCGATATTTAAAAATTGTTAAAAGTTCACACAAGTTCAGTAAAAACACTGTTTAATTACGTAATACCTCTACAAAATAAGTAGTTGGAAACTAATTTATCATAACTTTAATATCTAAAGCTGTAACGATAAGCACTTTCATGAAGTAAATTAACAAAGTACTCTAAAGAAAATACGAGAACCGAGGCTATTTATTTGACTTTAAGAGTCTTTTAAAGGAAGTTTTCTTACAGATTAATTGGAGATATCCAATATTTAAACATACGATTGGATTCAAGATACTGACGCTATTCATGCTGATTCTATGGCTTATAATTATTTTCTTAGTAATTATTTTATACACGCCTTTATTTATATTCGTACTCTAATAAATGAAATGAAAAACGTAGACTTCAATTTATTATGAACGAAGTACGCTTTAGCTAGGGTTCTAATAAATGTGTCATGTAGTCCATGAGATCAAACCTCAGCAATCAAAGATCAACAATCGATTCATATTTAAAAATCTCACGATTTATTGTATTTACCATAGACTTGGGTTTTTGTATTTTTATCTGAACTCCAATGTATAATAAATAATTTGGATTTTTTACTCAGCAGCAGTTACTCGATGGGACGCTTTTGTAAATAATATTGAAAATATTAATTAAAATATCATATATAATTTTAGTTACTTGCTGTAAATGGTATACATTTAACATTTTAATAAAGAATTAAAACAAAATTGAACTTATTGATGTGTTTATTGGGAAATATAAAGTTACTTTTTAACCCCATATCATAACAGCCCTGGAGAACGCTTGGAGCTTATTTTACCACATTGCTCGGGCGCGGATTAATGGATACACGTGAGACGGATTTTCATCCGACACATGCAGGTTTTCTCACGATGTTTTTCTTCACCGCCGGGAGCACAACTTAAGAATATAAAAACTGTTGACTTTGCCCCGACTTGAACCCATTATCATCAATTTAGACCCAGTTATTATCATTGGGCGTTTATAATATATCGAAACCAGTCACTACACTTACACATATTATACATAAAAACATATTCATACTTAATATAAAGTGTGCGGCCACAACATGCGTTTTCGGTACAATATACAAATATATGTATATTATTTTACTAAAATACTAACTAATTAACTACATGTAACTGCAAAATAAAGCAATACATATTATAATTAACAAGTGCAGTAATATAATTTATCACATTAATAACATATAACACAATACAAACATATCCAGTGCCTACAATTTCAAATATTCCTGTGAAATCGTAATAGGGTTATATAATAACATAAAAAAAATTTTTAGACTTAAAGAGATCAAAATGTGTACGTTTTGTGGGATACAATTTTAACAGAACTTAATTAATATTTAAATTAAATACAAAATGGATACATTATATTAAGCCTCGTATGAAATAACGTAATCCTGCTTCTCTCTCTTGAAATCATATAAGACAAACCTTTAGATGAATTAAATATAATCAGTCACCATAAGCTTAACTTTATAGACCTGAAGCTCCTTGAGCAATATACTGATATCTTGTTTTTTGTGGATAAAATTAATCAAAAGTTATAACGCAGAAAATAATATAAAAGTTTAACTGATTATCTTGCTTTTATCATGAAATCTGTAATACAAATTGCTACCAATGAGTCTACCCTGTATCCTACAACCTTTATAAAAAATAGGGCGTTCCCTGTCAAGCGATGGCGAGGGTGCGGCTCTATTCAAAAGAAATAATATTTTTTCTTAAGCTCAATCGCAAATCTGTTGAAAGGGAAGATTGATACCTCGGCTTCATTTTAAAAGGATATAAGCGAATACAAAAAAGAACCAAATAAAAAACATGCGTACCATTTGATGAAAACTTTTTCTTAACTAATTGTCTTCGTACAATTTTAAATAATAATATTTTCATTAATTATACGATCCTGTCGTAAAAATGTTATGCGTTCTTATTTCACACTTTTTATGAGAGACCCGTCGAAACCAATTTCCTAATTGCTAGCACTTTCAATATTGAAAGCAATTATAGAACTATATAACTGCTAAATTGATATTTAAAGTTGAGAAAATGACTTTGTTTATTTATACGACTATATGCGCTACATAAGGTTTGTAATACTATTTCTGTATATAGAATTTTACAATGACAGAATGAAGAATAAAAAAATCCTTGACTTACAATTTGCCTTGCAATTTTCCTCGCCCCGAGGAAATCGATGTTAAATACTATTTATTTATATATGTGTGTGCGTTTACAATGAAATTCGTTTATCTTACCACCCAAAAAGATATATTAACATTAATTTAAGTTAATAATAAATAAAAAAGATTATGTGTGCCTTTATATTGTCATGCAATAATTACTATATATTACACCATCATTGAACCGCGGTGAAGGAAAATATTGTTGAAACCTGCACGTTTCAGTTTGATCTTTGCCCCATGTGTATAAAAGAATCCACTCTGGTGTAAAAAGCTTCAAACCTTTACCTTAAGAAAGAAGGATCCTTTTCCAATTAGTGTGACATTTACAGGCCGTCATTACTTACTACGCTCTATTAGTATAATAAAAATCTAATATATTATATTCATATATATTTTTTGGTATTTTGTATAAATAAAGTACTCAAGATATATTTGATTATATGAATTCATAACTTTTACAAAATTAAATAACAAAAACAAACTATGAATAATTTATTTATAAGACACGCCCCACACTTACACACGAATCCATTATTGAAACATTACACATTATGCCCTGACATGTACTCGCTCATACGTCAAGAACGTAGACGAGCTGGAGACGCACCGCGTAATAAAATAATGTTAAATACGTTAAACAGCTTAAAGTGTTATGCACAATCTCAATGAAGTAGTTTGATTGCACATAATACGTAGTGCAATCGGCGCCAGTTTCAATTAACGGCCTGTTATTTCGATTCAACCGGCGCAATGACCGTATCATCTGTATTTAGCATTTCGCGAACGTATATTTTGGTGTGTATACCGCGGACTGCAACTCATGGTTGTGTACATTACTCAAAGACAGTTTCAATCTTTGTTTTGCCCAATCTTTGTTTGACATAATCTTATTAATTTTAAACAACTACACTAATATAATACTGTATATGATGCAATATAGCTTTATATAAGTAGATCAATAAAGTTAACTTTTTTTATTGCATATGATAATGGCAAAGGCATTTATTTTAATTAAACAACTTATTCAAACTAATTATATTATGTTGAACAAGCTCTTAGGGATAGATTTCAAAGGCAATTACTTTAATATTGTTCTACAAGAAATAGTTTTTAAATTGTCTGTTGGTTATACCTAAGTTTACGTAAGATTCAATTGGCAGTATGGGGATTAATGTGATGCATTTTTATGATAGTTTTGATTGTTGATTGTTTTTGTATGGAATCGTGGATCGTCTAGCTAACTAATAAGGCTGCAAGCGCCGAGATTGGTTCAATTTTCGGGTCGGGTATACATAAATAAAATAATACTATAGTAAGTAAATATATTTTGTCAGAAAAACCCTTTTATCAAAATAATCTTAGTAACAGAGTGACAACTTCCAAACAAACTTCCATGCCTCGAAAAGCACGTACAACTAACACGCACGTACAACAAAAACTGTTGGACCTTAGCCTTAAGATGTAGATACACATCGTTGACTTTTCTCGATTGGGCTAATCTAAAATGCCACGCAGAAATCTCACACCCCCTGTTCCCTGAAATTGTGGAGAAAAGTTTAATAGGTTCGTGCAGTTAGTCCAACATATCGTACTGCACTAATTTATTAGACGTCAGAGCGTTTGCATCGAAAATGAAAAAATCTTTAAAATATATTCTATGAAAATAAGCAAAAGGCTCACTTATTATTGTGTTACTTATTATTCCGATGAAAAGAAAAAGATTTTGATGGGCAGCTTAGGAAAAAAAGCTAATAGTACAAATCCGTGGGTACATTGCATATTAATTTTTATAACTTCTAATTGTTTAACTTACAGAAAAAAAGAAAGCAACGTAGCTCAAGCTTTACTATTTCATGTACACCCACGTCTTTTAAGTCGTGTCTGATTTGCCGTCTTATCGAATCATGAGAATGAAAAAGGCAGGCAAAATGGAGAAGGCAGTTGTGCTTGTGCGAGTAATTAAGTCCTGCTCAGTTAGCCAGTCTCTCTTGAATATTGTTGCCGGGAACAAAATCGGCAAGAAGGGTATCAATATTAACATTATGTTATATACACCATACATTAGTTTAAATGAATAATTTGCGATACGAGCATTTCCAATTTTTTGTTTTGATAAAGCAGGTTACAAAAACAATGCATTATTACTCAGTTAAAAAAAAGACTTATAAAATTAGCGTGCAAAAATATAAACCCAAACCAAAAATATTTCGATCAAAATTAATCGAATAAAAAAAATGTTAAACCAATGTATATATAACATTATTGTTATTAAAATATTTACAATACCTAAATCAGCTATTTCTGAAGTCAGCGCCAGCCAAAGCAAATCAATTTAGAAATAAATACATCACATAGATACGTCATGTTTTTCTTGGCTAGCCTTGAAACAATAACCTCCTATCTTTCTGAGAGCAGCTAAAAGAACGAATGACCTGCGGCTTACCTTAGTACGTATATTATTAATTAATAGCAGCGCTTAATATGATATTTATATAAACGAACATCAATATAAACGATATTTTTTTACAACCGTTTATAAAAACGATTACTATTTATATAGTAAAATACGAGAAAAAGAAACGTTTTGACCATCTTGTTTTTTTAATACATCATTTTTTGTTATTCATATTAATAAATTCCGTGCACCAATAAACCTTTTAGAAATATCTGTCTTACTTGGTGGTAGGGCTTTGTGCAAGCCTGTCTGGGTAGGTACCACCCACTCATGAGATATTCTACCGCCAAATAACAGTACTCTGTATTGTTATGTTCCGGTTAAAAGGGTGAGTGAGCCCGTGTAATCACAGGCACAAGGGACATAACATCTTAGTTCCCAAGGTTGGTGGTGCATAGGTGATGTAAGGAATGTTTAATATTTCTTACAGCGTCTTTGTCAATGGGCGGTGGTGACCACTTACCATCAGGTGGCCATATGCTCGTCCGCCAACCAATGCCATAAAAAATCCATTATATATTACAATCTAAGTAATTGTAGATTTAGTAAAAACTATATATTGAAATATTGCCAACAGGAAATGTTCCTAAATGAAAAAGGGTTGACAGTCTCTGCAGCTTATTAAAAATGGGATCCAATTTCATTATAAGGACGCAGATTTGAAAGTCGATCAATCGATAGATACATATATCTAAGATTTCAATATCCGATTTTAGATATAGTTTTGGCTGCAAAACTGGCAAGTCACATTGAGATTACCATATAAATAACATTAAATTCAATACTTTATCGGTAAATTAATTTGTCATCTCAGCGAGAAGTGTCAGCTCCACGAGAGATGAGGTCAGAAAAGTTAGACAATTATCTGACATTAATGCTCCTCGAAAATAATCATCGAGCTGTTTATAACTTAAGAGCGTAGTTTGTTTGAGTTTCTTCGGTTTCATACTCATTTAAAAAAATAGTTATTGATATTTTCCAAAACGTAAATATTATAACCCCTTACGCATATAACTATATAATTGAGTCGAGATGGCCCAGTGGTTAGAACGCGTGCATCTTAACCGATGATTTCGGGTTCAAACCCAGGCAGGCACCACTGAAATTTCATGTGCTTAATTTGTGTTTATAATTCATCTCGTGCTCGGCGGTGAAGGAAACATCGTGAGGAAACCTGCATGTGTCTAATTTCAACGAAATTCTGCCACATGTGTATTCCGCCAACCCGCATTTGAGCAGCGTGGTGGAATATGCTCCAAACCTTCTCCTCAAAGGAGAGGAGGCCTTTATCCCAGCAGTGGGACATTTACGGGCTGCTAATGCTAAAAAACGCATATAACATCAGCGTACCCATTATAAAGAAATAATTAATAGAAATTATTTCACATTAATCATCTTAAAGACATTTTTAAATGACCAATCTATGTTGCGATGTATGTATATACAATTTGCTCTAGCAAAAGGTATCGAATGCTTTGTTAATATTTAGTCGCGATTCAAATGTGAATAAAAGTGAATACTGTATAAATGTAGAGTTTATATCGCTTGAAAACGACACAGACTAGTGAAATTGTGCCGTTTGCGTTTCACGTCTCCATCGCTTTTCAAATAAAAATTGAAAACGTATTTATTCTGGTCAATTTAAAACGTGATATGTAAATTCGTATTATCTGGCTAACTGTTGTAGTGCATCAGCTTTATATGTGTGTATATAAAATTCACATGTAAGATCGATTTGAATTTTATAGAGAGATTATGGTGTCTACTATTTCATTATAATTTATCTCGTTGGTAAAGGTACCAAGATATATAATAACTTCCTAAAGTTTTCCTCATCTTCACTTAAGTGGTAGGTTTTTTACAGAGCTAAGAATAATTGTCAGATTTCTTACTTGAGTAACTTTTATGTCAATTCAATAATATCCATGACAATATGCACGTAAAAAGTAACATAGTAATGAAATAATATTTACCAAGATCAGGTAGTACAAAAACTTTTTGTATTATTTCAAAACAGTCATCAAATGAGTTAATTTTAATTGAGAGCACATGCTTTCAATGTGGTAATCGATAATATCTGTACCATTTTCCACTGCGTCGAACGCTAAAGCTAACGTTTCTGAATACATTTAAATCCACGTTATACAAAACATTAGTCAATTTGTAGGTAATTGAATCATGACAACCGCAAACGTTTGTTTAATAACTGGACGCACAGCAATTTACCTATTTATTAGTTTCAAAGTTTCATTATTAGTAACCTAACGGTTTTATCAATATGCCAAAGTTTTTTAATTTGGAAATATTAATCTAATTTAAAGTCTATATTAAAGTAACTTGTATTTAATCCATAGATTATTTATCAGCGCTACAAAAAAGAGAACAACATTTTAGTTGTAGTGGGTCTACTTGTTTGGGTTAAAATTCCGGTAAAAGATTTGAACGATGACGATAAAGGACGATTCGAGTGGTTTCGAGTGGTATTCCATTGATTCACATTTTCCTTACATACTTAGAAATTGTTTCTATATATTTTTAGGGCTTTTTTTCTAACTTGAATAAATGATTCAATAAGAAATCACATATCAAATTAAATTGCTTATAACATTTGTGCTTTAGACGTTTTAAAGGGAAAATGTAAGATACAGTGGTGCTATTTTTGGAAATTCATGTTAAGATGTCGTGTGACGACCGCTGAAAGTAGACGCTGCAGACGGAAGCATCGTATTAAATACTTTTACAAAAAATATACTTTAAAAATAACGAAAGAGGTTCATTTTGTCAACGACACGGTCTGATGGACCAGCAGTAGACACAAAAGGATATTGTATTTTTGTTCTGTTTATCTTAATTTTTCCGACATTCCTTTGTCAAAACTTTCAGATGGGTTTATTTTTTAGGGACTAATACAATGCTTAAATAAAAATTTATAGTTTTATAAAAAGAGACGAGATGACTCATGGGTAATCCTTTGAAATTCAAAACTGATCTTTTATGTTTATAATTTGATTTAATAATTCATGCCGTTTATTGGTGAAGGAAAATATTGATAGGAAACGTGCGTGTACCGGATGAATCAGGACTTCTCGTTACGATGATCTATGTGGAATTTAGCTAAAGAAATACATCCTGCAGTCAATTTAAAATTGTTTACAGCGTATTTCGTGTACTTAAATACATATAATGACATTTAAACGTGTTAAACAAATATCAAACACAGAGGAACAGATATGATACAATTATAATTTCATCTTGGGCTAAATCTGGGAGTAAACACAATTTATGTATAAATTTATACAAATCTTATCTAAATTTAGCAAACTCGATTATATTTAAAGCGGCCCTTTGAAAATATAATTTGCAGTCCGTGAACTGTCGTACAGATTTATGGAGCAGATGTTCCCGAGAACATCAAAAACTTTGTTGGAACAGTAATATAAACATTGAAAAATAAAATACACATTATTTATGGTCAAACCAATAAAAAAACAAGGCATTAATAGTATCGTAAGACGTATCTCTCAAAGAGTGCATCAACATTCGTAAAAGCTTTTGCTCTTTAAAAGTTATTTCTTTGAAGACAATATTTATTTTATCACCAAATATAAAAACAGACGACGTTTCATGCCACCATTGTATGTATTTATTGATTGCTGTTGCGCATATCTTGTTACTAATTTGTTGTTCATATAAACATCACATTTTGTATATGAATAATCTTTTTATTGCGTCAGAAAATAACTAACTTACACGAAATATTAAATATTCATATTTGTTCTTTCTTGTTTACTATCTGGAAAGAGTTTATGTGTTTTACATTAAAACTTTTTCTTTATCGCAGTCTTATACACCAACAGTAACCATGATACGAAACACGTCATACATCTGCTGCGTTCAGAATTTCCATTCTCATCTTTTTCATTTTCAACTTTGAATTGAAAAGTCTATGTGAGGTGTGCCATATGTTACTACCCTATTTTCCAATGTGGAAGAGCCCACTTTTCTTGCATAATATAAGATACATAGCGTCGTATATCGTTAAAAGCTTTTTGCCTCGCACAATCACAGTCTAAATGAAAATATTTGCTTGTATAAAATAATCCGCTCCCACTTTAAACTAGTTGTACTATCTAATTTTAATATATTGTTATTCATCACCGTTTCGCATGTTAAATTGAGATTGAGGGCAAAGTGCTAAATTATTCTCGTTAAAATTTGATTGTGTAATGTATTGTGTAGCATTGAACATTGTTTATGGATATGACCTGGAACATTACGGAAAAAAAAATATATCACCATTGCACCTAGGATAACTAATAGCGGCGGTATTTTCCGTCACAGGGGAAATCTTCGAAAGATATCAGCCGTCTGGCCTAACTTTGCATCACACGGTTACAATCTAGATATGTTTAGTTGTAAATAATTATTATAATTTTTAAATTGTCAGTATAAACCATAAACAATATAACAGCGTAGAATATTATGCTAATTGGTTGAAACAATTATATATACATATTATAAAATTGAAGTGTCTGTTTGTAATAATAAAATAACCGCTTTTTACTAAATGCGTATGTATGTATACACGGTACATATACTAAAATAACTTTTTTCAATTTTTATCTGTCTGTCTCTTTGTTCCGGCTAATCTCTGGAACGGCTGGAACGATTTAGGCGGTACTTTCACTGGCAGATAGTTGATGTAATAATGATTAACTTAGACTACAACAATAACTTATTTGTTAAATTTAAACACGCAAGTCGCGGGCATATCTTCTTTTAAAATAAAATTCTCGACAATTATTATTATTATAAATCTGTGAAACCTTTTTTCAAATCTTATCTTCTAATTCGAATACAACAATTTTTTTTTTTCATTAAATATCTGTGTTATAAATTGTTCATTATATCAGTAAAATATCTAAAATTACGTTAATTATTATGAGAAGTTGCCAAGAGAAAATACATATTCATTATTTATCTTCCTATACACATTGTAAATATTACTATAGATTAAACTTTTTTATCATACCATCTATTCCAAGCATTAGCATTAGCATTAGCAGCCCGTAAATGACCCACTGCTGGGATAAAGACCTCCTCTCCCTTTTGAGGAGAAGGTTTGGAGCATATTCCACCACGCTGCTCCAATGCGGGTTGGCGGAATACACATGTGGCAGAATTTCGTTGAAATTAGACACATGCAGGTTTCCTCACGATGTTTTCCTTCACCGCCGAGCACGAGATGAATTATAAACACAAATTAAGCACATGAAATTTCAGTGTGCCTGCCTGGATTTGAACCCGAAATCATCGGTTAAGATGCACGCGTTCTAACCACTGGGCCACCTCGGCTCATCTATTCCAAATATCTATTTAATTATTTTCTTTTTTTTACGGTAAGAAATTATTAATAATAATAATAAATTTAATTTTTAAAAAGTAAAAAACAATGTATGTATAAAAATTTTGTCATTCAATAAACAATATCAACTCCCAAATATTAGATTGAAATTTTTTTGACAGATTGTTTTCCAAGCTATTCCAGCCTATTCCAACATCAGGAATAAAGAAAAATAAACAACTTTGACATCATATGATTGATCGCGATCTTGAATAATAAGTATATTATATTCATTGTGAATTCGAGAAGAAATTCTGTTTTTAATGTCAACGAAGTTGTTTCGGGAACTTAGGATATTTTGGAAGTAATATCAGTGATAAGTAATTAAAGGGAATAGTGTCGAATAAATAAAGATATAATTTATCAAGAGCTGATTGCGGTGATATAGAAGAAGGGTCATTATCAAATCGCATGGATTAAGTAAATCTAAAGCTTTTTTTATGTTTCCATCGATTGGAATAGACTTCAGTAACTTTTTTATTCATTTAATATCCAGAATTTGAGCACACGATCTCGGCCTTATTAAATAGTACTATTATATAAGGTAACCTCATTAGAATATATATAAAAACACACCACCCTAAATACGCGTACATACATAGTTACATAAGGATATATTTACCAGGGCCTCTGGTGGTCGGAAAAAACGGGAATCCTTTATGATGGTTGTATTCGACACAGTGCGGAGTAGATCGTTCCAATGTAACGCACCTGCGGCCTCTCGTGCTGTGCTCCGCCCGTAGCTCGGCGGAGCTCTCTGCAGGAGTAGATAACTAGCAAGCTAAAGTGTTTGTTAGTTACCTCTTTTATGTTAGTATCAATACATAATATGTTATATTATTTTAAATGAAAAGTGTGTTTGACACTTGAACGATATTAATAAATATATATTCCAATTTACTAATTGTTTTTGTTGTCAAATCGTTTAAATATACACAAAACAAACAAGTTTGAAAATTAATAAGTATGTCAATTATAATCCTATTTAATTAACAAAAAATATCAAAATAATACTTACTTTGAAGAATAGTAAAGCAATTATTTTTTTCGCAATCGAAACATAAGTGTATACGTTATTATTGTATTACCTTAGTTGTGGAATGTTTCCTTAAATACAAATAAAATTCTCTGAAGGTTTTTACCCAAAATCGATATTTAATGATGTGTTCATAACGGTTGACCTGAAATGTGATTGAATATAGGCTCATGTTTCGGCGAAAAGGCACGTAAAGGGAAGGACGGAACCGCCGCGCCGGGTCGCGCCCGCCTTCATCAATTTTCCGTTTTTGCTAAGAATTCGTTTTCAGCGAGCGTTTGATTGAAATAATTTATCGTCTATATTTATAAGACATTCAGAGGAAATATAATTAAGTACAATGAGACCTTTTTGGTTACTTGGTGGTGGGCATTGTGCACGCCCGTCTGGGTGGGTACCACCCACTCATCAAATATTCTTCCACCAAACCGTAACAAAACAATACTTTGTATTGTGTTATATTTCTTGTTACGTTTTACAATTATAACCATAACGATAATAAAGTAAATAAAGTTTAATATAATTCTTATGGACTCTTTTATTAAATTAATACTACAACTAACAAGAAAATTGTCGTAGAACTTTATACAATATGATAGCGTATAATTTCCAGGTGAGCTATAGAGTTCATATCGAGTAGAAGTCATGCTAAATATATCCCACAAACTGCCCGTAATCAATTGTTATAAATGAATAAATTGTTATATACAAATAATATAATTTATTTGTAACACAGATATCATTTCAAATATATAGAATAGTTAAGAACAGATTGATTTACAATAGATAGATTTCTTTGATATTAAATGTCTGTCAGAAAAAAAAAATTCGAGCTTTTTAATTATTATTTTTTTGGTAACACTTCAAAATACTAAAAACAATAAAGATAATTTTACGTAATCCTATTCAAAGTAAACATAGCTTGGAGAAATCTCAACAAGTTTTAGATTTAAGACTGACGCCCGTTATTTTCCTTTGTCACAGTTAATATCTCTGTCCTTAAATAAATCTGACCTGCTGGACGAGTAGTTTCAATGCTTCGTTAAAGAAAAATGCAGACAGAGGGAATTTATTTTTATGTCGCCAGTCAAAGCGTAGATATAACTACATCGGACTTGCATAATGACATTGTATGATATTATTGTTGAAAATTTATGATATTTCATCAAAAGCATTACAATGTATCACTCGGTGACGCTGTCACAATATTAATTTATAGAAGCACATTAATCCACATAAAACATAGCAATTCGCATGTTTTATACATGTGTTATTTATAACAGACAATGACATATATTATGTGTTTATTGAGAAGAACACTTCTCCCAATATCAATGCTATGCTAAACGCACAGTTTAAATTAAATACTACGATTGGAGTAATAGTTCAAAAAGCTCAATTAAAAGTATAGCACCTCGCCTTATTGCCTCCACTGGTGACAGGAGATAATTTTTTGGTGGTTAATTTTTTGCCCAGAGGGTCGGAATTGCGATTAAACGGAGAAATGCTGCTATCATTCTTGCCACCATTCCACTCGGTCAAGATTTATACAGTATTTATTTTTAATTCATATTTGTATATATTTAAGGACATAATGTTAATAATTCTTATATAAATAAAATCTTTTCAAAACTTGATAACAAAGTTGATTTTAGCTAAGATTTCATATACCTACATATAATGCCAACATTATTGAAAATTATTTGTATGTCAAAACTGCTGCTTGTGTATATAAATAAGTTCGTACACACAAAGTTTTTTTATGAGCTATTAAAACTTCTGTCGTATTTTATAAAGCGTGAAAATAAAACCTAGCTCACTGCACATATGTAGTT
Organism: Vanessa atalanta; assembly: GCF_905147765.1. NCBI lineage: Eukaryota > Metazoa > Arthropoda > Insecta > Lepidoptera > Nymphalidae > Vanessa > Vanessa atalanta. The sequence goes on along the minus strand of NC_061876.1, from coordinate 7,971,435 downwards.
ATAACTTTAAAATGCTACATGTTGCACAAAGTACTCTGAGATAAGTTTCTAGAGGTCACATAATAGGTAGCGAGGGGATGAGAGAGCAAAGGCAAGGAATAATCAAAACTTAGCCCTCCCTTAGCTTTTCTATCTTTAAAAGATATTCTGTCTAATATTAGAAATGTATAATGAGTTTGTTTGTTTGTCGTTTATGTTCCGCTTTTATATCTTAACTTCTCAACCGATTAACATACACATTACAGGGTAACAGAAAAGAACAAAGGGTGCCTATCATATATATTCATGGTGGAAAAATACTGGATTAATTGAAATCATACTGGATAATTAAGTTTCAATTGTGTAACTTTGCATTCATATGTTTGCTGATAAATGATTCAGTTGTTTCAAACAACCCGTCACGTTCCGTTCTCTAATTGGTTTTCGCTTACTATCTGGTAGTCGTTGCAATTTCACGTACAAACTATTGTTAATAATACCAACGCAGGAATAGTTTTTATTATTTGGTTTTGTTATATGTTGTTTCCATATTTGTATTTGTACATACTCAGACTTCATATTGTTTTTAGTTCAACATTCTTGTCAAAGTTTAGGGCAAAAAAATAATTGAATACGTTGTATTTTTTTATGATAGTAACAAGTCCTATTAAAATATTTGAGCTAGAGGAAAAAGTTTCTTTTCATTTATATGGGAATTTAAATAGTTATTTGTAACGCTTAAAAATATCTTATGATATATGAGATAGTTTTGCCTATAGATAAATAATTATTTTTAAAAGGTGAGAAACTAATATATGACGATGTAAAAATACATTGGTTTTAAAAAAACAAATATGTAAATAAGTTCTAATATTAGAAATGGCTTACAGTCTGAATAAAAAATGCTCGTGATATTATTAACCTTGAAGTCAAAGCTTCAGTAGAAGTCCCCATTTCTTCTTTAGTTGATGCTCATGCGTTCAAGGTAAATTGTTTCACAGTTTTTTTTTTCTATAATTACTGGGCAAATGGCCCACTTGATGGTCACCATCGCTCGTAGTCATTGGCGCTCTAAGATATAGTAACCATTCCTTACATCGTCAATACGCCACCAACCTTGGGTCTAGCATGTTAGGTCCCTTAAGCATTTTGTTACACTGGCTCATTCGCCCTTTTAAACAGATTACAACAATATTAAGTAGCGCTTGTTGACTTTTTTTGAAAAAGAGTAACTACTGAGTTTCTTGCCGGTTCTTCTCGGTAGAATCCACATTCCGAACCGGTGGTAGTTTTACTTATAACAGTTTGTTAAATGACGATTCAAAAGTGCTTGTAAAAGCCTACTTGAATAAAGTAGTATACTTGAATGTAGTAGTATATTTTGATTTTAATTGATTTTGATTTTGTTTGAAGAGATAATATATGATGCACTCATCAGTCTCTCAACCAACGACAACAATAAAAAATATGACCGGTATAAGATGCCCGGTATATGTGATAGTTCAAAATTGTTGGCTATTAAAAGATTTTATAATTAAACATAATTGAATAAAATATATAGCAACGAAGTTATTGTATTCGCGCCACGCCATCTACTCCCTTGTGTGTACAAGGGAAAATATGGCGGTGTCGAAGAGGGAGCATCATGACATAAGAGTGCGTCAAGCCGTTTGCCGTCTCGGCATAAGAGTCGATCTTATCTCCATGGTGCAACAATATTTGTTGATGCTTCACACAAAAATATTTTGTTTTAATTTTACAATTTCATAATGTTAGTTTAGTGTTAATGTTAATTTAGTGCAACCTAGTATTTACAAATTTTCAAGAGAATTTTTATATGCTGGAAATTAAAAATTGAATTGGACAATTAAAAATTTGCTGTAATTATTTGTCTTTGTCTTGCGACGGCTGCATTAACTTTGGGGTAATGTATAGATATCGAAATTATTTTCATCCTACAAAAAATAGCTGTCCGTTCTATTTATAATCTTGGATCTCGAGACTCTCATCGGGATGTTTTAATAAAGTGGATATACTTACAGTTTCTTCATATTATGATTACAACAATATAATGTATATTCACAGTAATATAAGACACAAGGAGGAAAGATAAACTAATAACACTTAGTTTCAGACATCGCAAAGTTAATACGTCCTTTTTGGGACACGGTATTCGTTTCTATAATAAGATCCCTCAGCTATTTTTAATTTGACCTATTAAAAAAATACAAAGCTCGTGTCAAAAAAATATATAAAAAAGGCATATTATACAAGATTATAATAATGATGAAAAAGCGTGGACTTAGTATTTGTTGATATCTAGGCAGGATATATATAAATTTATTTGTACTTTATTGACATACTCTCTAACTGGAATGGAGGAAAAGAGTAACTACTGAGTTTCTTGCCACTTCTTCTCGGTAGAACCTTCTTTCCAAGTCAATAGCTTTACATTTAATTCATACATTTAATGAAGAATATTTTGATTGATTGATTTTGACTAATTTGCAAAAAGATTGGATCGCTTTTATAAAAATAAAAAAAATATATTTGTATGTATTTCCGTTTGCTGCCAAGATAACAATCATCATTAAACGGTCATTATTTAATTGTAATATTAATATTAACTTCAAGCATAGACATATATAGACATTCATTATTCTCTATTATAATTTAAAAAAAAAACATTATATCTTTAAAAATATATAATCTGTACAACAGCGACTTAATGAACGTTTTAACACAAATTAATTATGTTTCGTCTGATTGTAATTCAATTCCACAACAACCACCACCACAATATTACAAAAATATAAGTATCAAATTAAATGTAAATGTAATTAGTTTGTGTTTATTTAATATAAAGTAATGTTGTCTGTCCTTAACATAAAATGGATACAGATATGCATTATTCACGTTGATTAAACTAACTTGTGTTGGTTGGATGACCCTTTTAGTATTTGAGCTCAAAGCTCTTTTGATAAACGAAGGTGGTTCACCCAACCGAGATGGAAATGCTGGGTGATTACATAGTTTTAAATTTATTTGCCATTAGTGGTCTTTTGTATTGTAATTTGAGTAGACTTGTTATGTGGTATTATTAACAATATAAAATTACTTTTAATATTTATTTTATTAAAATATTTATTATTTACGTTAAGTACCTACTTAAATGACATGGTAAATCATGATTGATTTAATAAGCATTATTACCATTAAGGCCTTAATATACTAATATACAAATAAAAATAGTATCTGTACCCATTATAACAGCTTGGAATGGTGGCAAGAATACTAGCAGCATTTCACAGTTGAATCGCAATTCCAATGCTCTTAGCCAAATATGAACCAGCCCTCATATTAGCAGTGGAAGCAACAAGGCGAGATGTTATAATTTTAATGAAGGTTTTTTTCACTACTACTTCAAAATCAAACAAGACATAATTTGAAATAAGAGACGAATATTAATTGAGTTTCTTTTTATAAACATTAATAATAATAGTAAAGTAATGATCTTGAGGTTATGTTATTTTAGAACTGAGATTTTTTTTATCGTTGGCCCCGAATCGTTAATGGACAGAATAATTGGGCATTGGTCTATAATAATTCTCTATCCTCCTGTTTTCGTGATTCCCTCAGGAATTATTAATTTAACAATATGGAGTTTATGACAACAACCGGACCTAACGAGATAGGTAAATATATTGTTTGTTTGATATATATATATATATATATATATATATAAACAAATACCATTAGACGTTGTGCTGCCTGTGTATACATAACCGTAAAATTTTAGGTACCGATAGATTATAATCTATCTCGAGCTATTGTAAACCGTAACATACTGCTTACAATATAACGCATTATTTTTTTCTTGATTATCAGTTAAATTATAAAAACTTTAACTGAAATAAAGCGAAAGATTACAAATTATCAAAATTTTATACATTTTATTTGATGTATCTCCTGTGACATGATCACATGACATATTGACGTTAACTTTTTATCATTAATATAGTCATAATTTCAGCCATAAATAGTCCATTACTGGACAAAGGACTCTCCTAATTATTTCAACGGTGATTGGTCTTGCGCTACCCGCATTCAGCAGTTTCCACGACCCTCAACATAAACAACTAAATTTACACAACATTTCAAAGCAATTAAACAAAAAACATCACTTAATTTGGCGCATTTTGAAAAAGCAATTATCTTAAAAACATACTATTCAGTGCTTTCGCTAAAAAAGTACTATCATTATTAATACTACTATTACTACAACAAAGAGTTTGAAGTCTGTTACTGTATTTGTACTGACTGTTTGCCGTAGGAGAATCTTGAATAGAATCTTGAAATCCAAATATTTTACGTTTCGTTTTCGTTACGGTAGCTAATAATCTACCAATCCATCTAACAAATCTATTGGTATCTCATTTATCAACCAAAGATTACAAAAAAATAGAAAATTTTAAACTTTGTCACCAAACGAATAATAGTAATAAATCTCTGCAATAAGTACGTTTTTTTTATATTATTTTTTGAAAAAATATTATATTTTTTTTTTTCAAAAATAAAATCGTTTTTAATGAAAATGCATTAAAACAATCATGTATGGAATTTCTTTTGCATGTATTATATTAGTATGGATGAAATGCTGTTAGTGAAAAATATTTATTTTTTATATACACTGCATAAAACTTGAGAAATTTTCTAAAATAATATAGAATATAAAATAAATAAATAAATAGTAAATCTGGTTTATTACGTAAAACGAAATTATGTGTCACGTCTTTAAAATTAACATATATAATCAATTCAATCACAGTGTAATTAACGAAATCAAACAGAGTCGTCAGCTATTCCACTAACGTAAAGATATATAATTTACATTTACTTAGTCTCATGATTAACCTGAAGCATTTACGTTTATGACGTTTCATTTTAAATTTAACAAACAAACAAAATATAAAAAATGCAAGTCTCACAACGCAGCCCTCCCACCGAAAAGAGTTCTAAAACCAAGTCATTCATATTTGATATCGATGAAAGCAGTTTTAACCACTTTTTCATAAATTATTTCTATACCTTGTCAATCAAATATTTATTATTACATTACATAAAAGAAGAAATATCTCAACTGTGCGTTCTTACAAGTCATTACTACGTTCCCTACATTCCCGCGACTACGTCTGAGTTAATTTTATTTGCCAAAAACCCAGGCTACCTCATTTTCTTTCGATCTATTTAATAGTTTAGTTATGATGAAATAACAAACGGACAGACAGAGTATACTATACTATTTTCGATTTAATATATTGTGTGTAGGTAAAATAAGTAATATTCAACGAAACCTTTCGTTTCAAACAAATGAAATTAATATAATGTAGACCAACGATGCCTACGTTATCGCAAATATTAAATACAATATTATGATTAACATATTTACTTTTGGTATATATATATCATATTTAAATGATGAACAAAACTAACATGATTACTTGAGTTAACTCTACCAGGGTTTTCAGCAAGATCGTCTTGGTTGATACACATCACATAACTGATCATACAACAATAGTACTTAGTATTGTTATGTACAGTTTCAAGGGTGAGTGAGCCAGTGCAACAACAAGCACAAGGTAAATACTGGAATATCTTAGTTCCAAGGGCACATTAACGATATAAGAGATGGTCTATATCCCTTGCTGTAATTTCTGACGTAATGAGCGGTGTTGACATACGATCAGGTGGTCCATTTGCTATCAATATAATTGAAAATTAAAATACGAATAAAGATTGTCTAAAAAGTTGTCACTTGTCGCGTTGGTAATTTTTTTAGACTAATCAACATGTAATGTTGTCTTAGATTTTCGCGATTATTACACATTAAAATAAAACTAGTTTTTAACGGATTTAATCGCGTATATTAATTATTTTAACATCCCGACGTTTCGAGCACTTTGCAGTGTTCGTGGTCACGGGCAGACAGCAAAGTGCTCGAAACGTCGGGATGTTAAAATAATTAATATACGCGATTAAATCCGTTAAAAACTAGTTTTATTTCAATAATCAACATGTATATTTTACTCTTTATAATACAATTGTAAACATTTCGAGATAATATTATAGAAATAGCTTATTCAAGAAAGCAGAGTTGAGAATCGCTGTAAGTGTAATTTAAACTTGCTCCGGGACCCTAACTGTAACTCAAACATTAGCATCTACACGAACAAAGCTCTATTGGGTTATAAATTCAATTTACTGGTAGTTTAACGTTATATTCGACCTAAAACAGCGTGTGAAGATAATTTCCCCGAAGTCCACATTTAGTGTGAGACAGCGAAATCATCAAATAATTCAATGCTTTGAAATCTGCTAACCGATATAACTATTTGATGTTTCGTGTAAAATTATCTTATAAGTACCATTGTAATTAGCGTCTTTGATAAAGTGTTTCTTTTAATTTTCATAAAAAAATAATGTTTATTTTCGCTTACGGTTGAAATTTAATACAAATTATTAATGAACATTAACACATTATTAAAAATTATTGCATTTTCTTTATACCGTAAATGATAACTCAAATTAGTGTTTCGTCGACATTGTCTATAACTCTGTATTGAGTGATATATTTATTATTAATAAATAGTTTATAAATAAATTATAATATTTCTAAGAATGTAATTTTTAACAGAGAGAAAATAAAGTTTGTTTGCTCAAGTCAATAAAATTTCAATAAAAAGACCCAATAAACTTTTATGGAAAGAGTTTGGCATATGTATTTCTGTGTAAATATCAGTTATGAAATTGAATTGTACTCTTATAATCCGATGACAAAAGAAATACAAACAATGTACGGCGGATTGTAATATACCATTTTTTATTATTCACGCTCTGTAGTACTAGCAGAACTGTAAAGTTTACTTGGTGAATTAATAAATAATAAAGGCTCATAATGTGTACACAGAATAGTTAAGGATTTTATACAAATACTATTATTTTTCACGTTATCATCTTTTATTATGCTACACAGTAATTATGACATCAATTTATGATATTATGACAAAAATGTACCTGTTTTTTTTATTTATTAATTATAAATAATAAATTCTTTGAGTTTATAGAATATATAAATATTTGAGCAAAATATATTTAATATATGATTCTTATTTACTTTACTTTTTAAAGACAAAATAAATCATATTCTTTGTAACGTATTCAACAAGACCTTATCTTTGACGAAGCTCTTACTCAATAGAGTACTAAAATTTGTCCATAAATATAAAAAATAATACGTATGATACTTGGATTTTAGATCTAGCGCCTAGCTTGTTAGACTATCAATTGTGCCCACGCTTAATCAGGCTTAATCCCTGAGTTGGGCAAATTAAGGCTACTGGATGTCACCATCAAACATTTTCTACTTGGAACCCAGCCCCGAGGTGAAAAGTTGGTAGAGCAAACCCCCCTGTGCCTTATGTGCATAAGGCAATTTAGCGCTGTTGGCTAGTCTCTGATGATTGCCATGGTTAAGATCTGATAACCAGATAAATATGGTTCATCAAATGAAATGACACACCGTGTTATTACTTTCATTATAAAAATATCATATTACGCTTTATTTATAAAAAATGCTAAATTTAAACGTTTGTTCTTTTAGATAGCAATTTCGTGCTCGGCAACGCGCAAGTTCCATCTTACCCCATCGTGTACTGCTCCGATGGGTTTTGTGAGCTGACAGGGTGGGCGAGGGCACACATCATGCAGAAGGGCTGCGCCTGCAAGTTTCTCCACGGACCCGACACGCGCGAAGAACATCGCCATGAGATCGACACTGCTCTTGATTCGAAGCATGAACTTAAACTCGAACTCATATTTTATAAAAAAAACGGTAATATCCTCATATAATAATATCGATATAATATTAACATTCATTCTTCATCTTAAAAAATTTTAAAAATATACTCTGGCCAATGATCGAGTTCATCAAAAATATATTATTTTTTTACTAAGCAACACCTGGTATCTGGTTGTAAGGTTCCTAATTATAGATTAAAACTCCGCTAGGATTTACCGCTCTTCTACTAACAACTGAAGTAGCTTCCACATAGAAAAAATATAGCAAAAATATATCTGTTAAAATAATTTATAGGGAAATCGTTACGGATTAATTACATTTTACCTAATTGATTTATGTTCATGTAGTTTATAAGGTACTAAGGTAGGGTACTGTATATATCCTCACTATTAACGAAATTTCATCCTCAGACCTCACGGACCCAAATTTACATACAACATAATAAGTCAATTATTCCGAACGAAGAGTTGTAAATTAAGGATATCATGCAAATTAATGCGAGGGCGTAACATTGTTTATATTATTGTAAGAAATTCGTTTGTCAATCCTTTAATACGTATAAAAAATTAATCATTTATATTATATATACTTTAAAACAAATGTCTAATTAAAAAAACCTTCAGTTTCTTAGAAATAAATAATTGTAGGGACCTAATTAACTTGGATGTTAAAGCGACGAAAGACGAGACACGTCCAATTAAGACACTTTATTATTTTAAAATATAGGAGAATTTCAAATGTCTCAAAAAAGTGTTTAACTGTATGATATACATATATGTATATTCAGGATACCTATGCATGAAAACGAAAGAAAACTTTTATTTAATTTTCCGCCTGTGATTCGTTCCTACAGAAAACTTTCACATCAACGAATATTGATAGACTCTTATTGTTAAAATGTCGTAACCAGCTGTATAATATGCTTTTTTTTTACACTTTTATGGTTTTTGGTACTGCAGTGTCATCCCAAAATAATTCCGCCAATATCAACAAATTGGACTTATTTTTTAAACATAGGACATTTTTATTTTTTTATGTAACAGTCACTGTCATTGTTATTGAAATACCAATGTATAGAAGAATCGAAAAGATGTCCTTACATAAAAAAGTAAAATTATTCATCAATGTACGTTGTCATTTGAAAATAAATAAATTATTTAGTATCAAATGTATAAAAAAAGATTTATTTAACTATGTATTTTATATAAAATGAGCGCCCAAAAGAGCCTTGATATAAAGGTTTCGTGAATCGTTCAAACCACAATCGTAAACCTAAATCAATAAGCTGTTTACGATTATTTTCGACAAAATGAAACTTTTATAATCTTTCGATTGGTTTCACAATCAGCAAAATATAAGTAGAAGTACTCGTACTTTACGAGTAACATGAATTTATATAAAACATAATACATATTTCTATTTAATACGTAATACAATCATAATTTAATTACTCATTTACATTTTATGATCAAAAGATACTTTTCAACTGTTTATGTTAAACATGACAAATATATATACATGTTAAACCATAAGTGTAATGTGCAAATGCACACGAATATATATAAAATCTAAACAAATCCCACATGAGCTGATATTTTTATTCATTTGTAAAAACGGAACCATACCTACGTCAATATTTCCTACATATACTTTTTTTTTCAATGTTTACACGCATAATTAACTGTATTGTAATTTGCAGGTACACCGTTTTGGTGCTTACTCGATATCGTTCCAATTAAAAATGAAAAACGAGAAGTCGTTTTATTCCTTGCCTCATTCAAGAATATCACCAACACCAAGATGGCCGCCATGAACACTAATGAGGAGTTCGACAGCGGTAAGCACTCCAAAAAAGCTATACTGAATTTTTTGTAAGAAAATGTAAATTGCGTCAAATTAAGACCTTTTGTAGCCCTCTTTAGAGGCCGTTCCTTTCACTAAGGATTTTTCAAAGTTTTATTATTGTAATAACGTGTACTGGGCTCGATGCTCTAGTGCTTTAGGTTTCATAAGATCACAATAGCTCCAATAGATCCCAGTTCGTCGTAGCGAGTTACGCGCATCGTGGCACGGTAACGTTTGTTAACATTTTTATTAGAATGTTATAGTTTAATTTCATGTTGATCGAAAATACGAACGCTGAACTTACGTAGAAAAAATAGTTAATTGTTTTAATTTTGTATAAAAAAAAAAACTTTAATCTTAATATTGTTTGTGTATCAGTCGTTTCTATCTTTTCTAGATATTTTACACTTAAAACAAATAAACAATTGCCTACAAACACATAAACAGAATATATCTTATCGATTCTTTTTATAATATTGCTACTGATTAGCTTAAGAGATTTCAGTCGAAAAAACCACCCTGTCTTTTATAAAGTTAAATGGTTTACTCTTGCGAATATTTAATACTTACATAATAATATGTAGTAGGTACCTGCCAAATAATTATCACCATTAAATATGTACAATACATAAATTTAATGATACCATTTTTCAATCTTGCTTCGTTTTCATTTTCACAATCATTTGTTCCATATTCCTCTTTAGAAATGCTTGCCCTATTTTATTGGAAGTTTTAAATAAAAAAAAATATATACATCTTTTAAATTCAGTTCTATCATTATCCATTCGAAGAAATCCGCATGAGTACTGACACAAAACAATTTCATAAGTATATTATTTAAACACAAATCATACAACTTGTTCCTTTTATCAATATAATCAAAACTCATGTCATATAAAACCTTTTTTTTTCGGTAGAACTTTTTGATGCATGCATTTAGAAATTAAATGTTTATTTCCATTTGTCTGCAGGTTAATCGATCATTTATTGTTGTATGTTTTTTATCATTAAATTAACTTGTCTGTATGTATATTTGAATTACTATATATTAGGGTAAAGTTATAGTTTACAAAGGTATACGTTATTCCAACGTCATTTAATATCAATAATTGAGCAAATTAAAGCATTCCGCTTTAATTTTCCTTTCGCTTAGTATGCGCTTAAAAGCAAAGTTATTAAAGTGACAACAAATAGTTAAAATCTAACATATCCAACATTATTATTCAACATCAATACATCTACGTATATGTTGTATTTGTTGTCCCTTCTTCTAAAGTCTGTTTTCAAATATAAAAGTACCAGATTTTCTTCGAGTCTTAATATATTTTTTCATTGAACTTGCTCACATACAAATTTCTTTTCATAAATATTAATTACATACTCGTACCTATATCCCCGCACGGTCATTAAATTATTTCTTTGAGACCTCTTTTACTTTCAATGCTCGTGAAGCGAAGAAAATCTTGTACCAAACATTTTTATAAGTGGATTAGTATGTAGAAACACAGAAGACATGGGTGCTATCATACGATATGCTTCTTAAAATCGCCATTGCTAAAATTAATTACAATCGCTTATTGTGTTTTGTCCAAACTCCAACCTCTTATAATTATTAGGCGAATTCCTTCGACAACAAGTACCTACTACACTAAAACAAACAAGCATCGCGTATGAAAGAGCCCTCAGTCGGCGCCGTTTAGATAGTAACAGGGTGGTTTGTGCATACAGGAGCCGCAGTGCAGCCTTCGGCTGGCGTCGTCACTCTAGCGTTATCCCCATTTGTACCCGCAGCGGCACTTTTGGGCGCCCGGTTCCGAGCTGAATCTAGTTGCCTACTTCCAGACCCGAATGGCAATCTTGACCCCGAAGCGCCCTCGCCCGCGAACATGGGCAGGCGACGCTCCAGGGCGGTACTTTACCAGCTTTCAGGACATTATAAACCAGATAAGACGAAGAGTAAACTTAAACTCAACAATGTTAGTAAGGTAATCACATTATAGAATAGGTAACTGGGACATCATTATTGCAGTTACTCTGGATTACTTTTGTTCTAAGAACAATTGTATTATTTTAGCTTTATATCATATGTTTGTAACACATTTGTCATTTTAGAACCTCCTACATTCATCTGACCCTCCGTTGCCCGAATACAAAACATCAGCCATAAAAAAATCAAGATTTATTATTTCACATTACGGAGTTTTTAAAACCTTCTGGGACTGGCTTATACTTATAGCGACATTTTACGTTGCTGTTGTTGTCCCTTATAATGCAAGTTTTGTTGATGAAGGCCATCCAAGAATTAGTGTGACCAGTGACGTTGTGGTAGAAGCACTTTTCATTATAGGTATGTAACCTTACCGCTTTGTAGTAGTGCCAATTAATAAAATGAAATACACACTGGTACTGGTACACTATTTGTTATTTTACAGATATTGTACTTAACTTCCGAACAACATTCGTTAGCAAAAAAGGAGAAGTAGTATCAGATTCAAAAGCAATAGCTCTGAATTACATCCGATCCTGGTTTGTCGTGGATCTCCTGGCCGCACTTCCGTTTGACCTACTTTACGCTTCGGATGTGTACAGCGGGGCGGTAAGTTGAGCTTATTCGCTACTTGCTACTATCTAATTAAATTAAATGCATAGTTAGTTAAATTGTAATTGTTTTAATCAGTTGTCAGTTAAAAGGCTTTGTAGAAAGTACAACTATTCAACGAATATTTTTTTGATTTGTCAGATAACTTATATTGTGATTTTTATACTTTATACAAAAATATGATTTCCCCGTATAGGAGTCAACACATGGAAATGTTCACCTCGTTAAACTAACTCGGTTATTACGCCTTGCTCGACTGCTCCAAAAGATGGACCGATATTCTCAATACTCCGCTCTTATTCTGACTCTTTCAATGTTATCATTCACTCTAGTCGCGCATTGGTTGGCTTGTATATGGTTCATTATTGCGGAAAAAGAAATGGAACATCATAAGAATGAAAGTTGGGATTTGGGTAAGTCATTATATAAACACTCTGTAGTTTTATATATGTTAGGATGTGGTAGGTATAATCGCATTCTACCACCCTCTGTGTTATTTATCAATCCCCTTTTTCTTTCATCTCGTAACTACATTTATACGACAAAGCGATTCTTAACGCTACGAGTTTTGAACATTTATTTCTATGAGTACGAATAAGGAAAATGAAAATGTAACATACTATGTAAAAACATTTTTTTTGTTGTTTTTCTTTTTACAAAAACTATCCATTGTCTATATATTGTATAATTTCAATTGACATAAACATTTAAATGTTTCAAACTACTATTGAAGAAGATAGAAGAATAGTGCAAAGATATACGTAAACAAAATTACATCTATGTACAATCAACGTCTGCCGAGATTTAAAATATGTATAAAATTGCTGAGACCGTTGATAGTTATTAATATATATATATATATATAAAAAATAAGTTTATATGTTAAAAATTTTGTCAGATTGAGTTCAAAATAAAAAAAGTAATGATTAATTGAATAATTAAACTTCAATAAATAAAATCCTTAACTATCTTTAAATAATCCTGTTACTTGTGAATACAATATATACAATTATAGAAAATAATAGTGAACTTCAATATTTATAGTATTAAATAACTTTAGGGTGGCTCAACAACCTAGCGGAGCGCCTGAAGGTGCCGATCCTGAACATTTCCCACAGCGAGAGCTACGTCACCGCACTCTACTTTACATGCTCCTCGCTCACAAGCGTGGGCTTCGGAAACGTCTCCGCTAACACTTTGCCTGAGAAAGTCTTCAGCATATTAACGATGCTCGTCGGAGGTTATAAATTAAATGATTTATTATTTTTCTTTAAGCTTTTGGTATATTTAAAAAAAAACTATTACCAACTATATCGGTTCATTCAAAATGTATGTTTATACAAATTAGTATTATTAAGAAGAACGAATTATTACAGTTTATTATATGTCAAGTATATAATATTAAGAGATACGTCATCGATCTTTGTTGATTGGGCGTTACCGATAAATATACCTCGGGGAAATCTCACATCTTCTGTACCCTGTAGTAGCAGAGAAAAGGGTCCATTCAGCAAAACGTAACCACTGCACTGATTTATTAAGCGATAGAGAATGATTCGATTACTTAAGAATCGTTAAAAATATTTAAAAAGTAATTCTGCAAAAAGTAGCCGTTATTCAAAGTAATTTTTTTTTCATGCAATTTATAATATAATAAATAATTACGGTTTATTTGTATAGTAAAAATATTAATGATTTTATCTATGCAATATTATGTTATTTCTGAAAGAGCACTAAAAAGTTATCGAATAGATATTCAACAGTGTATTACGTCATTAACCGAACTTTATTCTGTGCATTGTATTATCTAAAGGTATTAATTAATTGCAAATAATCTGTATCCATAAAGTTGGCCAAACTTAATTAGAAAATATATATAATGATTAATCAAAACAACGATTTTTATACTCGTATGTTAAAATAGACGACCTTTTTAATCGACCTCGAAACCATTGAAACATTTTTAATCATCTCCAATATATTACAATTTACTTAAGATTTTAACAAACTTAAAAGTATCTGTTAACTTTCAGTTAAAAGTTTGTTAAAACCTTTTAACATTTAACCTTTTAACTTTCAGTTAAAAGTTTATTAAGGCTTTAAGTAAATTAAGCTTAACCCTATGCTCAACAGCTCTCATGCACGCCGTTGTTTTCGGTAACGTAACCGCTATCATACAAAGGATGTATTCGCGGAGATCGATGTATCAGAGCAAGTGGCGTGATCTTAAAGATTTCCTCACAATTACCCAAGTACCGAAGGAACTCAAGCAACGTATGCAAGACTACTTCCAGACAATGTGGTCGCTCAACCATGGCATTGATATACACGAGGTATGTATGTAATTGAGCTACGTTGAAACATTTGAAACTGATCACTGAGCTTTAATTAAATTATAACATTCATGTTTAGAAATGATGTTACGCAGAATAATTATATAACAGCCAATTTGACAATATATAAAGCAATTAATGTACGTTTCTGGAATAAATTGAATTTATATTCGGTCTTTAATTGTCCTTTGAATATTAAAAAAACATATAATCTACAGTTTAACTAATATTTCATTCTTTATTTTATCGTATAATAATCATGGTCAGTTTGTTCGAACTCAGTAGTAAGGGATCTTTAGTTACGTTAATTTCAAACTAAAATTATTATATATACTGAACGTGATAATTGGATACAATATATAATCAAATATATTGATAAAAAAATCTATCAAAATATTTGCAATCTTCAATTATTAAGCCATTTTAAAAACCATAGTTTAAAATTAAAAAAAAAAGGCAAAGAAAGTTTTTAATGAGACCTGAAGCGAGAGAGTTGACGAACTTTATCTTTTTCATAAATAGTGATACTGAAATATTTTATCTGAAGCATAACATGTTTTGCAGAAATTAAATCAAAACAGTTAAAAATATTAATATTTTCGGTATTATAAAACAATTTAATCTACCTGAAATTGAAATATTAATAAACAAATAATAGAATACTGTATAGATAAGAATGATATTATCTTATTTACACATCAACAAACAAACTTCATTTCCTGAAAAACATCGAGGAATCGCTTCACTAATGAAAGCGTTTCTTATCCGTATATAATTGCAGACTCTCAAAGAATTCCCGGAGGAGCTGAGAGGAGACGTTTCGTTACATTTGCACCGGGAGATATTATCACTTCCGATATTCGAGTCAGCTTCGCAGGGCTGCCTCAAGCTGCTCTCACTGCACATTCGTAACAATTTTTGCGCCCCGGGGGAATATCTCGTTCACAAAGGAGATGCTCTTACTTATATTTATTATATTTGCAACGGTTCTATGGAGGTCATGCAAAATGATATGGTTGTCGCTATACTTGGTAATTTTATTTTTATTTTTTAAGATCATAAACGATATTCACACAATTTTTTATAAAGATTAAATTCTTAAATGGTTCACAGGCAAGGGTGATTTAGTGGGTTGTGACATGAATACCCATCTACAGGCTTATAATGGAACAGGCCCCGCTCAGCCCACTAATCCCGACGTTGTCGTCAAATCAAGCAGTGACGTAAAGGTTAGCTTCAACTTAATAAGTAGGTAATATTAAAAAATCTAAATATGTATTTGCATGCTAACCATAATTTGTTAATTTTACCAGGCCTTAACTTACTGTGATTTAAAATGCATAAATATGGGAGGACTGGCAGAAGTGTTACGGCTTTACCCAGAATATCAACAAGAGTTCATTCATGATATACAGCACGACCTTACATATAATTTACGTGAAGGCTATGAAGCAGAACAAGAATCAGACGCAAACGGACATCCTTCATTGACACTTCCCTCTATTTCTGAAGACGATGAAAATGCTGCTGAAGAACATGCACTTTCACCAAAAAAACCAATATTGAGTTCCAATAGTCCGCGTCATAACAAATTCAGGTAAGAAATGAGATACTTGTAGTCTTCATTCATCATTGACTTGATTTCATATGAATGAAACGGAATATTTGTTATTTTAGATCAGACGGACAACAACGCCTCTCACACAGAGAATTACGAGAGAGAATTGAAAGACAGCGGTCTGTAGCAACGCCAAAGATTACACGGGCGGATTCTTTGGAAGGTTTAAATTTAGAACGGCATAACACTCGCTCGTCGGTTGATAGGCTCGACACACAAGTATCCAGCTTACATCATGATGTTGCTGCACTTAGTATGGAGGCAAGTAGTATTTATTACACAATCTAATTGATGAAAATGTATACATCTCATTTTTTTTATTTTAAACCGTTTATAATGGTAGTTTTGCGTATATTTGTTATATATACATATATTTGTTCTCTATATATAACAGTTTACCTAAATCTTTGGATTAAGAAATAAAATAATAAACACTTACAATTATTTAACTTTTACGAATTCAGCTAAATATAAAAAAGTGTAGGTTACTTAACTATATTTATACCATTATAAAATATAACAGAACGGTTTTATAATCATCATCTTTTATAAATTCCAATGATTAATTTTATATTTTATTTTTCAGGTTAGAAATGCAATTCAAGCTCTACAGGAAATGACAGGCCCGGTATGGCATGCGGCTCATTCAAATCCTAACTTACAATGGAACGCTCCGCCGAATCAATTGGCTCGAAGTTGCAGTCATCCTCCCGATGTTTTTTGTTGGGAACAGGTAATTTCATAAAAATATTTGAAATGCTTAAACCATTCATTGAGAATTTCCAATACTTACAGATATATAGTTATTTTGCAATACTACTTATTAGATTATATTTATTTTAGTGTTCATACATGATGTTTGAATGTTATGCATTCTCTGCAGCAAGAGCGGCCGCTTAGTCCTGAACGACCGAAAATAAATCGGGGCACTCAGACGGAGCCATTCTTACACAGCGTAACTCAGTATATTATGGAACATCCAGCGACAGTGATGATGCTCCTGGGCTTGGATCCGATGGGGAACTTGACACCCGTCATGGCACCAACGGTAGAGTACTACGATCCACGGAACCGCCGCCCGAGCGGCCTAGAACAGATAATCGAATCGGAAAATGGAAGTCAAACTCCGTCCAGTGCGGCCAGTGATAAAGCCGAATCAATACGGAGTCCGAGCGGAAGTATACAGGAACTAGATTTGCAACCAGAAGTGAAAAGATTGATAGATAAGGACAAATGTCCGAGTTTAAAACGGAACAGGTACTCTACAAGTGATCTTTGTGAAGTGACCGAACGATTGCTACCAGCAAAATCATCGCATCCGAGCACGTACAGTCTTAAAAATAATTTTAACAGTAAGTGATCATAATTCCAATCTGCTCATTAGTCAATAGTCTCGAGTGGACTCTCTGTGTTAGTAACGTAACAATTAAATCCTGTAGGGTACATGTTTGCTGCTCGCATTCTTATAATAAAATCGACAGAAAACTTCTTACCCTATCAACGAAGTATTATTTAATTGTTGTAAACTTCGCATCTTAGTTCGCATTTTGTACATATCAAATTACATATGTAATGACTTTATTATTAGTTGAGTATTAGCAAGTCATTCTTTCTCTAGTCACTGGGTAGAAAATAAGATATATCTAATACGATTGCATATCTTTAAAAGATAAATGACATTTATCATGTTGAAGATCTTGTGTGTTTCATATTATACAGATACAAAGGCTCCATTAATGAGAAATAAAATCTATTTTTTTAGATAAGTATTTTCAAAAGTATTATCAAAGTCTTGTTATTTTTGTTTTCACTGGACTCTAAATATTGATATAGTCTAAGGTAATTTATTTCAGAAATAACTGTTTGTTTATTATCCCAACAATTTACTTATGTATATCTACATATTACAAGTAGAAAATATTAACATCCTATCATATATGTATTTATAAATAATACAAGACCAGTTCTGGCTTATTTATAAATTGGATTATTCGGAAATATCTATACATTTAATAACTTGTGCCAAACATTATTTTTAATTCAAGATAAAAGTATTATGTATTTACCTATTCGTTAGAATAATAATGATATGATCTCTGTCTAATTGAATGTGACTATTCATTCATCTTTCATGTAAAATATTTCCGTTTATTTCTCATCTCCTTATATGTTTACGGTTAGTAGTAATAGCGTTTTAAACAATGTTATATCAATATTTTAAATTTAGCTGTGAAGTATAGATTCAACTTACTTTTTGTCCAATTTATTTAATTTTAAAATAATATATAAGCAATAATAAGATACGTTTCATTGTAAATAATAAAATACTATTTTCCAGAAATTGTAACAGAGTATTATATTATAGCACATTATTGATTTCATTATATAAAACATTCATAATAGTACTCTATAAAATTTATACTCGTTTTTGGCGTGAATTAGAGCAAGTAAAGATACTGGTAATGTACGTCCAATTTTTTTCGACATTGTATATCGCAAAATGACCCGTGCGTTTTTTTTATTTTGTATTCAACAATAAATAACATATAAATTTGACTCATTAGTTGTATGATGACCATTTACCGAATCAAATCGGACGTATTTTTCTAAAAAATACATTGAATTAATGTGTCAAAGTTGATCCCTATTTTAAGAGTTGAAAAATATTAAAACAGCTATTAAGAGTTTATTTTATAATATAAACATCAGTGTTTTAAAAATTAGTTAAAATTTTTCAATAACATTGATGTACGATTCTTAATTTGTATTTATATTGTAACTTTAGCTTGAATGGTTATCAATAAATTGCATGTGTTTTTCTTGTAAAGAATGAGATGTTTAATGATAATAATTCTAATAAAAGTACGGAGACGCTTACTAGAATAAATGAATTACTCTTATTAGAGCCCATGAATGTGATATGAGGGAAAGTAACACGTGCAGTGCCTAAATTCTAATTTATTTACATATAATTCTTGAGATTTTATTATATAATCGTAAAATCAATAGAAGTACATTTAGTGTGTGCGCACTAAACATATTTTTTGTACATAGACGATTATAATTGATCTTTCTCTTTGTAGTACAAAATTAATTATAATGTTAAATAAAGACAATTTGATGTTGCGAATAAAAATATCTTTGTTTTCATAAATATTTTGTTAAACCAATATCCATATGCATAATCCATTTGATGACTACAGTCTACTAAAATCTGATTTTTTTTTAAGTAGTTCGAATATAAGAAGATATTTCAATACGTTAATTCAATTTTTATTACTCAATACTATAAAAGTACAATCAATCATGTGTAATTTGGGTTATTTATTAAATATACAAATTTAACGATATTATCATAATTTCCAAAATATTTCAGAGGAAATATTTTTTATAAATATTATTTCACAGATGTTAACTGAATAGAATATTGCAGTTTAAAATGCTCATGCTCATCAATGTCTCGTGCTTAGCAATTAACAAAATCATCGGTCAATCAAAAACCGAATTGATATCTGAAACCGAGTGAAAATATGTTTGATATTTAACGTGACAGGCTCACATAGTAAACTAACATTTAAAAATTGTTATTTTTATTTTGTATTTGTTGTACAGTATATAGGGTGTCATTGTTCAATTTAAATTTCGAAGATGTTCAAGTAAAATAAGATTTTTTTTATTATATTATTATTATACTTATTTTTAGCTGTCAAAATAAAATAAAAAATATTTTATTCCCGACTTAACTATTGTTATAAAACTTAACACAACAATTAAATTATAATATTCTTAAACTTTTAATGACCATCAATAGAACAGCACATGGTTGTTCATATGTATAGTCTACCTAACTACATTTATCTAGTTTAGATCGAACAGTTTTAACGAGTGAGCTTGTTCGCTACACGCGGCACGGGTTTCGCCAAGCGAGGCGTGAAATGCAATTTTCCTTGGATGCAACGACCGAGCTTTCTCGCTAGGTCACTAAATTACGATGTCGATTTTAAATAATCTTTGTTTAAAACATAAGACAGGTATCGATTGTTTATAGACACGATTAACATGTTTATAAACATCTTAATTTACTTGTTTATTTAAATATTTGTATGTTTACGTATTTTTATACATCCGTTACATTCCATGAAATAAATGTGAATAGTCTTTATTATTATTGTATGTACCTAAAACTATATAAATTATTTATATAAGAAATTTTAACACCAAGACCTTAACTATATCTATACCAAAAAAAGTTACTGTACAAAGCATGACTGCGTGGAATGATGCAAGGATACTAACAACATTTCCCCGTTAAATTGTAATTCCGATCAGCTGAGAAAAAAATGAACCAGACCTCCAGTCACCAGAAAGATGAGATACCTACTATACTTTTAATAAATATTAATTTTGGAATAAGAGACGAATATTTGGATCGTCTGTACGCTTCAGCATTTTCTGCGGTGGCCTCGGCTCTTAATATAGTTTCCCTCGTATGAGACAGTCAACGCATGAAGTGTCCCACACTAGGGCTCATTCTCATTCCCAGGGAACCAGTGTCGGTGTATCAGGTTTATTGTCATCATCACGACTACTTTCACGGCCTCAATATGAGCATAGATGGTGACAAGAGCCCTTTTAATTGTATCATTAATTTATCGTGGCGGAAAAACCCGAACTCCTTGGATAGAAAAACCGTATAATCCAAATGAGTCCACCTCATTTCCACAGGGCCATCTGAGCTCAAAGCACAGAAGTAATCTAAGTTATTAGTTATATTTTATGTGAAATAATAAACATCATATCATTTAAAATTATTCAAAAAGTTTCGCTTATAATTTTTCGGAATGGATGAAAAAAATTTTTTTAGCTTTCGTCATTCAGCCAAGGTAGTTAGTTAGTTGTATCCCTATTTGATATTTATGCGTCACGTTTGTTATTATTCAACAAGCCTTAATTGCTTTTCGTAACATAGTTAAAATATGCTTCTTTTCTCCTATTTTAAATCATTTTCGTAAATAAGCGTATAATTCATTTACATAATTAATGTAGTAATTTAGGTATACAATAAAATAAGTCTTACTACAAATTAAATGGAACAAATAAAATACTATTAATACTTATTTTGCCCTATGTCACGTGTAATTTCGAATGACAGATAGCTGAATCGCATCACGTCCACAATTGGCGATAAATCTAACAAGCTACGCTTTGAATCCTTGTATCTAAATTGGTATTTCTGATTACATACATAATTTAATTTTACTATAAATTATTTATATACTAAACAATACTAACCAACATGACAGTATTTTCAAAATAACCTTTTTTTATATTTAATTAAATATGTTGTAATATAAATTTCGTATTTATTAAATACATATACAATAAATAAATAAGTCTAATTGTATCGAATGAACAGGTAGAATAATACTGAATGATATAGCCTTCTTAGTATTACTGCCGTAGGCCTAAATTGTTATTAACACCCACACAATCCATATGGAACAAATGTTATCGTAATATAATGTGTTTACTTCTAACATTTTACATATGTTCCACTTAACGCTTCTAATGTTATCTGTGTGCAAATTATATTATCCTATTATTAACACGTTTTGACTGACTTTTTATGTGTTAGTTTTATGTACTATTTTTTATTAATGACTTTTTATTCAAAAGGTTTTTTAATGTAATCCTGAATATAATAAATAAAATATGTAATTATCTTCTGAATATTTGATTATTAAAATCGGTTTAGTAAAACTATGAAATCGTCACGATTTAAACGCCAATATTTCAAAGAGTTATAATAATAAAAGTTTCAGCAAAAGTCGAAATTATTTGGACATACAAATACATATTTTTTACTATAAATATTTAAAAGTAACGAAGTCAATAATTTATTATTATTAGGTATATTGATTTGACTACAATCAAGTTAACTTTTATTTCTTAATCACTTAGAATTTAAACATATTATAGTTTAATACTTTATTAATTTAAGTTAATTTGGTTTTTATTTAATAATTTACGAGCATTGGCCCTCGTAATGGCAGCGGGTTTCACCCATAGACAATGGCATTGCAAGAAGTAAAAACTAAACCTAACGCCCTCTCAATGCGCTTTCAACTAATTAAATCTATTTAAAAAGCCAAATTAAATATTGGAAAATTGCGGTTTATTGACCAGTTATTATAACTAGTGCGTTTAGATTTCCGTTAGGAACCCAAATCCCTTTAAACAAACCCAAAGCTTTCAGCTCTTTCATCCTCGTCTACTTTAATCGGGCATAGATAATTGTCATTGTTAATATAATCAGAATTCTAATTAAAAAGTGTGATAAGTACATATGGTGTAATCGGAGCATTTTAAATTAGTACAAAATAATATATTTAGTATATTATATTTAGCTTATGAATAAATCATTTATCCTCAATTATATCGATACTACATGTTAATATTGTTTAACCATAATCCCAATAATAGTTTCCATAAAAAGTTAACCTATTATTTATGTTTTCGCTTACAATTTACTTTACCTTAGAAACGTCTTTTTAGAGAATTAAATAAAATACAAAGTTACTTCTGCTCCGGCATGTAATACATTTTTATCTACCGTGAAGAATCAGCAAAAAACTCATTTTTTTATTTAGTAGGAACTATTTTTCTTGAAAGAAATTACATAGAAAATACAAGTCATGTATGGAAATCAACGATAACTATCCCCGTTCTTTTAATTCTATATATATACTTGTTTTATTTATTTATCTTTCTATATCGGACAATAAATAAATTTGCTAATGGCTAACGACACATTAATTAAAATCTATAAGTGTAAAGTGCTAGTGGAAAATCTGAAAAACAATTTGTTTTTACAAATAGATGGCTTCTTGACTCCTGCTGACTCACGAGATTTTGTGAAACTCAGTTCATACTCAGTACTCGTATGTGTATCTTCTCCATAAATAAATAGACACTCAAAATGTTTTTAAAATATATTCTAACTAGTATACGGAACATAAGATTTTTTTCAAAGAAAATAACGAAATTTTAACAATATTTTGGCAAATTTTAAAACTCTAGTAAATAGTCTAGTGTTGAATCATGTGTAAATAATACGTTCATGCAAATACCTACACAAATTCACACTCAATTTATTGGTAATTTAACGCCCATTTCACATATGTGGTTGAGTAAATAGAAGAGAACTAAAATTGAGTACATATTCTAATCGTGCGATTTCCGCAATCGGTAATAAAACGAGCTCGGATTGAATATCGATCGTAAGGTAGAACAAAGGTTGCCGGACTGGAAGAACACCGTTAATACGACTTCATTATAGGTCAAAGGAAACTTAGCGAAAATCGTAAGCTTATCAACGATACATTACAAAAGAAGGGGCCAGTTTACCTCCGTATGGTATTACAGCCTTTTTCATACCTATCTAAGATTACGGATACATAGCTATCCCTGATTATCAGTAAAACTTATGTATATTTAATTTGCGTTTCACAATCAAGGATAAGTGTTATCTATCTTTAAGCAACGATAGATTACTTTTAACTCTCATCTATCTAAGTTTCTGCGAGCGTTTCGTTTTACTATAATTACACTCAAAACTTATTAAAATTAATTTTATTTATTTTTAATTTGCTTATAATGCCAAATATTAATAAAATATTTTAGATACAAACGAGGTATGAAAAAGAAACATAAACGGGAGTGTTTCGATTGTTTTACCATGTCTTTTAACTAAGTCAACAACGAAACGAAACGTTTTGACAGTTTCAACTCTGCTTTTCAGCAGTTTGTTTTGTTTATAAAAATATATGCTAACCAGTACCCGATGCATAGAATACTACTGTTAATAGTATCTGAAGAAGGTAAGGTAATTAATCCATGATTTCTGAAATAAGTACCGACAGTTACATGAAAGCTATTTGTAAAGGTGCTGGTAAGCACGATTTAGTAAGATATTTAGTAAGCTATCTATACTCCCGAGGACAGAGTTAGTTCCTATAGGAAATGATAACCGTCGATAGATTATTGATAATAAATTAAGGGCAAAAGAATTTTAGTATCTTTAGTTACTGAAACTAGGTATTGATAGTTTATTGAAAACTGTTTCTTGTATTATTCTAAATATTTTTACTAACTGGTATAAAGTACCAGCCAGTGAATACCCCAATGCTGGGCAAAGCCCATCCTAATCTCTTGAGGAGATTAAATTCTTAAAAACATATATTTGTAGCACTACGACGACGCTCCTATGTGGGTTACTTGATAGAAATTTGGCAATAACTACCAAATCTATACCAAGTAACCCCAAGTTACCGTAGCTGACTCTTCAAACATAAAAGTTAAAGACCCCGACTAATCTAGAACAAAGCGTCGTTTTGTACCATTTACGTGTCGCACTATAACCTAACTGCATAGAGTTCATTTTCTTTTTAAGTTACTTAACTGATATAAAAAATTTTAACTTTCTAAAAATACCTTTTTAAATAGCCACTTTGCTCGTAGACTAACTTGTTCTTCTAATCGTCTGGCTCCATATACCAGCAAAGTCTAAAATTAATACTATTTTCATTTTAGAAGAAAATAATGCCGTAATAAAAAAATATTCTTATACTAAGTTAGAAGTTAAGTAGGTACGTTTAAAAGATCGAGAGAAATAGCAAATAATTTAAAAATAAAAATGTCAATAATTTTAAACTCACAATACCTTATAAAATTACAAAATCGGTTACAAGAGTAGCTTTTTAAAAAAAAAAAAAATTACATTATAAACTTAGGTACGTATTCCTTATTCAAGTGTATCATTAGTTGAGACTTTTGTTGCTTTAGCGAAGAACTTTTCCATTTAAGCTCATTATTCATTTAAGACACTGCCTTCTACTTAGTTTAGTAGATCCAAATAACAAAGGCAGGATTTGGATTAATATTGTTCTTTGCTTCTCCTGTATCGGGAACTATTAGACTTAACTGCAACTAGTGTCATAAAAATACCTTATATTTATATTAGATAAATAATAGAAAAAGATTATAAAATTGTGTATATGACCTTAAAAAAGTTTATATTTATTACTTATACGATAAATCAACGCTGAACATCAATGTCCTGGTCAGAACCTGATTTAAAGGAGTCCCTTAGTAAAGATTCTAAAAAACCATAATTTCTATGAAATATTAACCATTCCTTACATAGCCAATGTACCAATAACCTTGGGAACTAAGATGTGATGTTCCTTGTACCTATAGTTACACTGGCTCACTCGCTCCTCAAACCGGAGCACAATACAATACTGAGAACTGCTATTTGGTGTTATAATATCTGATGAATTTGTGCTACCTACGCAGATAGGCTTGCACAAAGACTACCTGGAACACAGGAACACCAAGTATCTCCAGAATCCAATCCTTTTGTTAGGGCGGTTTCCGTACGTAAATATAAAAATGTATCAAATAAGGTTTTTGGTTCAATAATCCAACCAAAAATGGAAGTAACTCAAAAAACCGAATCACACCTAAACCAATTTATAATGAAATAGATATACATATATTTCGTACCCCATATTTGTATATCCCTTCAGAATGTCTGACCTGAATATAACCATCCGTTTCGTCCGAGTAGTCATTATTTTTCATTTATAATTAATGGGGAAAACGATTAAAACGCCCTTTTCCCGTCAAAGGGTTTCCCTTTACTTTTAGACAGAAGATAACATTCAAACGAATGATGATGTGGCAATTAGCATTCAATTAGGTATCTCGCACAAAACTGTATTTCGTAAAATTACATGAGATAATTAGAATTCTTTAAACCCCAAAAGTCAAGAAAAACAAAAATTATATTATTTAATTGCGTTACTATTTCCGACATACTAGTACATTCATAATACAACTAAAGTTACTCATGATAAACTTTACGCTGTTTTTACATGTTTTATTTTAGCAGGTGCACAGTTACAATGTAGTAAGTTTATCGTTTTTCGTAAACTACGAAATGTAGACTAATAAAGTAACCATAAAAAAAAAATGTGTCTATTTAAAATTATTGTTTTTTACCTTATTTTTTATGATATAGAAGGCAAACGAGCAGAAGGCTCATCTGATGGAAAGTGACTACCAGCCATCGACATGGCAACACCAATTTGTACGCTCTTTGCTTGAGGATTCCCAAGTCGTATCGTTTCGAAATAACTACCGTCGAAAGCTGGTTTCACAGAGTAGTTGTGCGAGGCAGAAAATGCTTTAGAAATCGCTCTGTTGTGGATTTTCGGACTCTAGGTGCGGGTGAAACTTGGAATTTTGACGTGATGTCTGAAGGTGAAATTCAGCAGCCGGGATTACTCAAACAATTCCTCGGAAAATTACTCGTGAAAAAAATGCTGTACAATATGCACACATATGCATACAACATCTCTACGCAAAGCTAAAGAATCAAGCAGGTCGGAAAGGACTTGATCGTCGATAAGCCATTTAAGCGGCTCTACAGTGAATGCGGTCAAACGGAAGAAGCTAGTAGAAGTAGAAGTAGAAGCGGGAGAACCCGCCAAGAGGTGAGATCAGTATTCTTTGTGAGGCCAAATTTTTGCATTGTATAGATTTAGGCGATGGGGCGACGTTGAAGTTACCGTTACCGCCTTGCGGAGCACACCAAGCTTTTTTGATGCCAATTTAGCTTGACCTTACAATTGACCACGGAACTGAACGAGATTCGAAATATCAACGCCAAGTATTTCGATACTAGCTGTTACAGCAACGGGAATGTCGGAGATAGGACGAATGGTGATTTTTTTAGCGGTTAACGCGCAAAGTTATGTCTTTTCCGGGTTTTCGTCGATTTTTTAGAATAGGATAGTATGCAGCCTTGTCAAACTCCAGAATTGTCGAATTTTAAGCAAGTTCATTTGAGCATGAACCGTCTACAACGACCTTGATGCTCGGATCTGCCAATAAGCTGGTGAAAGCAGTTGAACTGTATAATTTCCCGAGCCGAGACGGCCCAGTGGTTAGAACGCATGCATCTTAACTGATGATTTCGGGTTTAAACCCAGGCAGGCACCACTGAATTTTCATGTGCTTAATTTGTGAAGGTAGTGAAGGAAAACATCGTGAGGAAATCAGCATGTGTCTAATTTCAACGAAATCCTGCCACATGTTAATTCCACCAACCCGCATTGGACCAGCGTGGTGGAATATGCTCCAAACCTTCTCCTCAAAGGGAGAGAAGGCCTTTAGCCCAGCAGTGGGAAATTTACAGGCTGCTAATGTAAATGTAATGTAAATTTCCTGAGGAGCTCATAGGAAGCTTTAAAAGAAGCGTTTTGTGTCATACGCGATCGTAGCCACCTTATATTGCTGTATGGTATTTTTAAGAACACAATATTTGGTACAACTAATTGACATTGATGATAATTTTATCGTAACAAAAACTGTAATATTCAAGCTTCAGACGATATCTTTGTGATGTTTCGCGATACGATATATTTACACCAATATTATATTTAACATTGTGTATGAGTTTGATAGGAGCAGTGAAAACATTTTATAAACATAATATAATGAGTTTCTGCCTTTATAATGTCTTTCTTGGGGGCAAGATATTAGACTTCATTATAAATATGTATTAAATAAAATATTAATAAAAATTACTTGATTGTATTTTTAATAATACACATAGCATATTGCCGGCTATTGACAGGAGAATCTACATTCTAACCCGATAGTAGCTACTATGAAAAAAAAAATAGTTTACAAAGTTAATGTTTAATTACACGATTGCATTTCACTAATGCTAGCTCTTTCTCTAATCACTAACAACGACAAATAAACAGGTTTGATTGAGATTTATATATATATATAAAATTAATGTTGTAGAATTCTGTTACAGAAAATAAAAAGACGTAAATAGCTACTACTTTGATTTATTACATTTGTACATGTTTCAAATAAAACGCCAAAACAGATCTATTTTTATTACAAAAAATAACATTTGTACAACATCACACGTCTATCACTTAATAAGCTATTTACATAGAGCTTGTCTATGACATGCAGAATTTTTAACAACATTGAATAACAATAAATTGTAGAGCCATAATTTTATCTATAACTACAGTATTTATAGATAAATAAGAGTAACATTATACTATTTAAATGTTTCAACATGTACAGATATTGATGATAACAATTATATTATCACTTGAAATTCAAAACTGGTATTCATTTAACCTAATTCTTTAATTAAATTAACAAATCAAAAATAAAATTAATCAATGAAAGCTACCTTGGAACTGATATTAAATAGTTATCGATATATTTAGATACAGAATTGTTAGTATACATTTTGTTATTTTAATTTATAATAACAAATAAATTCTATATCAATTTGAGCTTAACTCTAATACCATTTTAACAAGCATTATGCTGATGATATATCTGCTAATGCTTTAATAAATAAAGTTTTTTACGTTATATTATATATGCTCACGATACCGTTAATTCCGAACCTTATGTGGAAGATTCTCTCAACATATACCACATAAGGCACACGAATCGCGAGTCGCATCGGTTTTTTTGTAATAAAAGGAATAAAGATCTAAATGACATAAATATTAATATCATATATAAAGTACAACATAAAGTTAAGTATTAGTGCTCAGCAAAATTATCTGATATATATCTGTATGATGTGTACCTTTATAATGATAATTAATCATAATGTTAGCAAGATTATCACAAAACAGGATCAGGAATGTTAGTATATAGATGCTAATATGAAAAAAAAATACATTAGGTTTTATCAATTTCAAGCTAATCAAGCTAATATAAGTTATTAAATGTTTTTTTGCAACCTTATACTTATTTTATTCAAATAATACAATAACACGCTACTAAAAATGGGCAAGGTATATATCTTAAATATAATGATAATATTTATTTAAATGGAATCAAAAACTAATATTGATAAACACAAATATATAATGCTATTGTTTTAAATTATAATTCAAACTATTTAAATTTAAAGCATCTAAACATAACATATTAATTAAGAAGGCAGTTTCCAGCATCTTAAGGTTTGTATAGATACTTCAAAATGATACTTGGTATGTTTATACAATACAAGCTTAAAATATGTTTAAGTTACTTAATTTGTGTTACAATTAAAGTGCCTTTCCATAACATTCGTGAAATAACTAATGGAGACAGGCATGATATACAATTATTTTTTTTTAATTTAACATAATCTAGTGAAGAAAACATGTGATGGATATGTCATAAATCATTTAAGTAAGTTTCATAAGTATTGTGCATTGCACTTGCTTAATATAGACATAAATTTCACATTTTTACAATTAAAACTGCACCCAATTCTGCTGATTTGCAGGAGTTGTAGGCTTCGCTGGCTGGCTAGCAGAGCTAGAATTAAACAAATATACACTTCATAATTCACAAAATACTTGTTTATAGTGATAAAAATATTTAAAGGTTATTATATATAGTCATTTTTAACTGCAATCTCTATATATATAGTATTCCACTATACTTCTATATAAATAAAATATTTAGTCCAACAAGTAGATAAACTAAAATAATTACTAAATTATACTATTAAACTTGTAGTATTAAAACAAGATTTGAGCTAAAAAAAATACTCATTTATATATATAGATAGATATCACTTGACATCAACATGAAAAATCAATTTTACTTGGTGTTAGGGCTTTATGTGAGTAAGTTTTGGGTAAGTACCACCCACACATCAAATTACATACTACAAACTTGTTGTTCGACTTGATGGATGAGTAAGTCTGTGTAAATTTAGGTACAAGTGATATAATATCTAATGAAAATTATTTTTTTTTTATATTTCTTATAAAAATAGCAAAGTCTATGAGCAGTGGTGACAGACAGGTGCAGAATCAAAAAGATGGCATGGCTGGCCTACACTAGACCAATATAATGATAGATTAAAATATTTGAAACTTGGATCTTAATCAATATTATATTATGGGCCTAATGCAGACAAACCACTGTTGACTATAATTTATTAAATTTAAATGTTTTGCTAAATACATTTTGCAATGTGACTTGCAATCAAGTTAGAAAAAAATTACCTTGCTGAATTGAAGTCCCCCCATTCTGTATTGGGTACAGCTGGGGCTCCAAAAGGATTTGGCACATGTTGAGGAGAAGGTGGAGGGGGCAGCTTTGATCCTCCTGGGGGGGGTGGAAGCAGACCTCCTACACTAGTAGCACCAGCCCGACGAGGTCTACTCCCTTCACTACCATCCTTTTTCTGGTAAATAAAATATACATATAATGTATATATCTCTTTAAAATATAAAATTTTAGTAAGAACATAGTATTATATAATCATGGATGTTCTTCTAGTAACTGGAGAGCTTCTTGTTAAGAGACAAGAACTTTCAAGGTGGATGTGAAGATCATGTGAATAAATATTAATTCTTATATGAATTTAAGATGATGATGATGATGATGAGATGCAAAAAATTATAAGTATTTCTTAGTTTATTCTTACAGTTATCTTCATGTTTATTTTAATAGTTTCCCCTTCTTTGAAACTTAGGTCAAGCTGTTGTGGCTGCCCTTGTTCACCTTCCTGTTCTTTTCGCAGCCATTTGAAGTGATCTTGAAGAGCTACATTAAGGTCAAATGAGTCTGATCTATCCCCAAAACCCAGGCCAATATAGGCACTTCTACCTGTAATATACAAATTAGATTATAACATTTAAAATACATTTTAATCACATCTCTAATTTATAATTAATATAACAAATAACAAAATAAAAGACATTTATGTATTACAATGTACCATGATCATATTTATAAAGACAATAGAAAACATGATATAACAAACGAAATTACTCAGTAATTAACATATATAAAAAAAAAACATTAAAAGCAGGAAGCTCTCATTTTGTACATACCATTGTCATCCTGTATTCTAACAACAAAATAGCGTGAACTATCAGTAACAGATTCAAGTGCTACTCCTGGGTATTTGTCGATGGGGCATTTCGCAAACAATTCACCACTAGCTTTATCCTCCAACTTCATTATCAACTCATCGCCTTTTGCAACAAGACGCATACGCCCCGTCCATTGCGGCTCTTGTAAATTCCAGTCAGCTGCCCTATAAATTTATATTTTATATAATATTTGTTACATTAAATCATATTCAATCAAAACACTTTTCTTACCTATATCCTCTATTTGTTGTTTTTGGAGGTATTTTAAAAACGAACACTTCATTTTTAACAAGTATAACGCTTTCATACGCTTCCATGACTTAACACTTTCAATATATATTCAAATAACTACGTATTTAATACTAATATATAACTTATTATTAACTAGACAATAAATATATTTTGCGATCGAGCTTAAAAATGCAAGATTTCAAAATATCAATACTTAAGTCACACAATCAACACTTGACTCGAATCTTGACGATAGAAACTATTGACAACAGAAAATTGACATGACGTGTTGACGTGACGTGACGTTTTTTTATCAGTTTCTTTTTCAATATACTACTATAATCTTCACTAGCAATATTTAATGACAAATAAATTAAATTAAATCATAACAAAACATAAATAAAATCAACCATGATAGTTAATGGCTATTGCAATATGTTTTGTACCAATTTAATATTAATTGAATGCATTACTGTAATCCTTACAGGAGATAGGATTTGTTAGTATTTTTTATTATTGTCCATGAAAATGTAAATTTTCATTAATTTCTCAATGGGACCAATGAGCATCCAGTCTATAAAATATATTCATGATGTCAATCTTTTAACGGTCTGCCACTTGGTATTTACACAAAAGCTTGATAAAATCTAACAATAACCTTATAATGCGTTTAATATAATATAATCATTAATAAGATAGCTTATAATTTTCCATAAGAAATCAATACTAATCTAACCATTTCCCTGTCTATAACATGTAACTCACGCTTATTGTTTCATTATTGGATCGACTGTTTGGACATAGAACTTGTTAACTGTGAAGACTTTAAGAAAAAAAGGGAAGGGATTAGAGATTACGCAAAAAAAACTTTATTTTTAACAATTCATAATATGCTTTCGGTTTCGGTAGAAAAATCTATAGATTCATTTTTATTTACAAAAGAATGATTTAAATCAAGGCCTCAGATATATACAAATACAAATTAAAAATATGTCTTTTTTTCACCACATAAATAATTGCGATCCAACGGGGAAATAATGCTAGTAATCTTCCACGCAGCCATGTTTTGTACAGCACCTATTTTGTTTTTATTTGTATATAATTAAGGCCTAAATGTAAATAATAAATTTATAAGCACATAACACTGAATAGATAATAAGTGATAACTGACATCGTGCTGTCATGTGTCATTGCTTCTATGACTTCAAAACCTTCAAAACAAGGATTAATTCTTAACTTTTGAAATCGTGAGCTAATTTTACAATTCTGACTTTGTGGATTATTTAAAGAAGAATATAATTTAAAGCATTGAAATACTAAAAAATATAAATAAAAAGTGTAAACACTTATAAACACAAATTCACTTCGTAAGTTAATATTTAAGGAATACATCGATTTTTCATTACTTTACAAAGTTAATAATGTTTATTTTTATTTACAGAATTTTGCAATAAAATGGACTATAACGTGAGTAAAAACTTTACAACTTTTAATTAACATTTAAATAATTGTGAGACTCTTCGTTTACTTTGATCTAAGTACTGTTTTCCTCTGAATTAAGAAAAAGAAAATTTGATTTATCAGATGCAGCATCGTCAAAAACTATTAATATCTATTATTCACGAAAATAGTAAAGCCAAAAAAACAAACCGTAACTAGGGTTTTTTAGAACTATATTTTATTTCATATGTTATACCTTAATAATTACAAATTGTTTTTATCATCAAAGTTTATAATTATTTGAGTGAAAGGAGAAACAAGATTTCCTTTTTAAACTTTCACTATTTATTATTATTTCACGACTACATATAATGTAATATAAGCATTTGGTTCAAGTTGCTCATTGCTAAAGTTTGTGCACTAGTTATATTCTAGAATATTATGAGTAAGTAAATCA
This sequence comes from Vanessa atalanta, assembly GCF_905147765.1. Taxonomy (NCBI): domain Eukaryota; kingdom Metazoa; phylum Arthropoda; class Insecta; order Lepidoptera; family Nymphalidae; genus Vanessa; species Vanessa atalanta. The sequence goes on along the minus strand of NC_061876.1, from coordinate 7,938,079 downwards.
GAGAGTCTCAGTATATATTATTGAAATAAATTGTATTTGTAATTTGTGCTAACATTTAATTTATTTTTATAGTAAGATCAGGTATCTTACTATAAAAATAAATTAAAGTATAGTATAGTAGTCTGATATCTGATACTCAAAATCTTAATAACAACTTTATCAATAATAAACATGACAATTTCATCTCTTCAATAATTATTAGCCTTAGCTAGACATCAATATATTCTAAATACCTTATTGCTTACCTTCATTAAATGAGTTTTGAAAAAAATACATAATATAATATAACAATCAAAATCTATATTTTTAACATAAATATTTAATATTTCATGTCACAGAAACTCAGTAAGAAAGTATTTTTCAAAACAATAATACAAAATGTTATAACAATACAAATTATATTCAGTTTATGACTGAATGTCCATTAATTGTAATACTATTTGGTAAAAGTTTAAATATGAAATAAGTTGTATTTTCGATTATAATAATTTGATCTGGATGTGATTGATTTGATAGAGATTTGTGCAACTTCCTACCTACCAAACAACAATACTTATAAAGATTTTTGTGGTCCAGTTTGAGGTGATCCAATAGCTACAGGGACAAAGCGTTTTAACATCTTCATTCCCAAGATTTCTGAAATCTTGACTCATTGGTGATGTGAGGGATGATTTATATTTCTTATAGTGACAAAGTCTATGGGCAGTAGTTATTAGTAAGGTGTTTCATTTGTCAGTCTGCCTACCTATATTAAATTAAAAAAAATTGATTGAAATTTTACAGAATCAAACCTCATTAAACTTCCTACTAATTTCGACATCATTTGGTATTTCAACTACAGTAAGAGAAAATAACATTTTAATGCACAGCAATACTTGTTTATTGCTGTTTCAAATTTTAAAGTCTGTTTTGATTTGAATTTTTCTTTATTTTTTTTTAAAAAAGCAATGTGGCAACATTTTACCATTTTGATATTTTCTTTGTAACAACTATTTTGGATGTTTTCATTTACCACATTTTTAACTTCCACAATTTTACTGTTAATCATTTCCACTACCTATTGTGTGTTTGAGCTACTTGAATAAAAGATATTTTACGGCAAGTTCAGATGTAAGTCTTTTTAAAAATATATATTCTATTACCATAAATACCATATGATTTGTAACAATGTTTAACCGTTCCACAAATTTAATTTTTCAACCGAATCGCAACTATTGTGTCGCAAGTAATCGCATTTTATCATAACAATCTATCAAAACATCCTTACGGCGAGCCGTTGATGGGCGGATGGGCGGCACAATATCTCTTACAGTGCTGCCAGATCTTACAAAACAAAAAGTGTATGATATAGTCATTACGATCCAGTTTGCAAAAGTGATCTTACATAATTGAATAAAAATAATTGAAATATTAAAAAAAACTGACAGTTACTAGTGTGATTATTTGAAATTGCTCCAGTTTTGTTAGTTTTATTGAATAATATAATTTGATTCTGTGTAATTTCAGTAACCCAGTGGTATAAAAAAGTAGCTCTAATGGCAGCCCCGTTCTGTGTTTTGGTTATACATAAGCCGAGTACGTACGTAGTTGGCCTATACAAAAAATACACTTTTTTTTTGTATACACAATTTTCTATTACAACTTTTTTTTCAACTTTCTATATCATGGTTTTCTCACGTTTATTTATTTTCATAATTGGCATTAAACACCTCTAACGTCAATTGTGAAATTACAAACAATTTCGACGTAAATGAATACACCTATAGATCTTTCATACTTCCCTACCTATCATTTAATCAGCCGTCAGGTGGTCACTTCCCATTTCACAGCACAATAAAATTAGGCTGACCTCTGCCAGTTATCTTTGGTAATCCGAATAATAATTTCGAGAAGCTTTTTACAAGACCCGAAATTAATAATGAATTGAAAAAATATATTTTTTTTGTAAAATTTCTTTTTTTTGTAATAAAATAATTTTATTTTTCATATTATTAGCTATAAAAATATTAAAATTCGTAGCACTATATTTTCAACTACTTTTTTCATGCAAACAATCAACACAGAAATATGTGCCAATAATACGCTTACGACGCCGACGGTTAAGTTGAACATTTCACCCATAAATAAACTAATTACCAAAACTTTAATTCATAGCATACAATAAATTCGTAAACACTATGTAAAGGTACCTATTTACCAAAATATTGTCAAAATTTCGTTGTGCAATAAAAAAAATTACGATATATTGCCTCATGTATAAGTTAAAATTAATACTTAATAATAATTGTTGTTAAATTGTATTTTATACATTTTTTAAAAATCGCTTTTTAAATGATTTAGAAATAAAAATTAATCTGCAAAACGAGCAATTTGACAAGTAGTCGAGGCAGAAGCGGTCTACCAATGAATTGTTCGGGATCAAACTAAAGATTGATTATAGAAAATGGCGGTCGAGTCTATATCAGTAAATAATATGCAAAGTTGTATTTATAATTCCTCTTTTTCATGAATGACAAAATGTAGTGATTCAAACAAGTGATTTTAAGAGAACTGGAACTCATTTCGAACATTCAATGTGCTTTTTATGTGACCAGAATTATGTAAGAATAAAGACGCAAATCGTTCATGTTAAACGACCAAAGCATCTAAACAAATGAATCAAAATGGGAAACTTCTTCTTGTTCACGATTATTACGATCATGATTTTGATACGAATATCGATGCAGAATGAAAATAATGAATGTCCTAAAAAATGTGACTGCTTAGAACAGTATGTGGATTGTTCAAAAAAAAATTTGGTGTCAGTGCCAAGAATTCCAAAGTGGGTGGAACAATTAGACTTAAGTTACAATAAATTGAGTAAAGGTATTACCGAAGGCTTCGAGGAATTATTATCGTTAAAAATATTAAAGTTAGATAAAAACACTCTGTTACATATTCCTACTTTTCTTCATCCTAACCAAATACAAGAAGTAAGTCTGAATAGAAATAGCATTAGTTCTATCGACAGAGATCATTTTCCAGTAAATAGTTCAATCAAGACCTTAAGCCTTAACAGTAACCACATTAAGTTGATCCAAGAGGGGGCTCTTAATAATTTAACAAATTTGATGACATTAAAACTAAATAGAAATGAACTTGTTTCTTTGCCTAACCACTTGTTTATGCATCAATCTAATCTGAAAGTCTTGGAACTTAATCACAATAAACTTCATGTTATCAGTGGACTGCTTTTCCAAGGATTATCAAGTTTGACTACTCTCAAGATAAAATACAATAACATAGAAAACATTTTAGATGGAGCATTTTTTGGTTTTAAGTCTGTTAACTTATTGCAATTGGATCACAACAGAATCAAAAGTATATCTAAAGGCTGGATGTATGGCTTGGAGTCATTGACAACATTATCACTGTCCAACAACCTAATTTCCCAAATTGATTTTGGCAGTTGGGAATTGTGCGCTAATTTAGAAACCTTAGATTTATCTCATAACTATATAATTGAGGTAGAAGGGCGTACATTTCAACATTTAACTAATCTTCACATCCTTAATTTAAGTAACAACAATATATCTGCCATATCACAAGAAGCCTTCAGTCATATGGTTGAGTTGCAAACATTGTTTTTAAATAACAATAAAATATCTTGGACAGTTGAAGATATGTCTGGACCATTTTCAAAGCTGCAGAATCTAATAATTTTTAATTTATCAACAAATCACATAAAATCAATTAACTCACGGGCTTTTGAAGGTTTATCAAATGTAGTTGAATTGGATTTAAGATCTAATAATATCACCTCAATACAGCAACATGCTTTTGACTCAATGTCTAAAATAAGAAAGGTATATTTAAACTCAACATCATTACTATGTGATTGCAACTTACTATGGATGGTGAAATGGATAAGAGACAAAGTTGAACATAAGTTTGTGACAGCAACATGTGCTTATCCTGCAGAAGTTAGGGGTGTATCCATTGTGAGGCTTAAGGAAGATAATTGTGGGGACTCTCCTAAACCCAAAATTACTGAGCATCCGAAATCTCATTTAGCAATTAAAAACCGATCTGCTAATTTAGTTTGCTCTGCTACATCAAATCCCATTAGTAATATGACATTCTTGTGGAGAAAAAATAATGGTAATGTCAGCAATCCAGCAGTGTATGAAAATATCACCTTATCAGAAAATGGCAAACCACATGCAACTTCTGTTCTGGTTATACCAGACGTATCACATTCAGATTCAGGCAAATATCAATGTGTGGTTAGCAATAAATTTGGAACAACATACTCATCAAAAGCTAAAGTTAACATTGTAACATTTCCACGTTTTATCAAAACACCAATTAATGTTACTGTCAAAACAGGTGAAACAGTTACCCTCAACTGTGCTGCGACTGGAGACCCACCACCAGAGATTTCATGGAAAAAAGATGGTGGGAATGATTTCCCAGCAGCTAGAGAGAGGCGTATGAATGTAATGCCAACAGATCATCTGTTCTTTATTGTTAATGCTAAAACCACTGATATGGGAATTTATAGCTGTGCTGCTAAAAACCCAGCAGGAACAATTATAGCTAATGCTACTTTGACAGTGCTCCAAGAACCATCTTTTATTAGAGTCATGGAAAACAAAGAAGTAATCACTGGTGAATCAGTTGTATTACAATGTATGATAACAGGTTCACCAAAGCCAGTTCTAAAATGGTTAAAGAATGGAACTCCCATAGTCCCCACAGAACGCCATTTCTTTACAGCTGATGATCAGCTACTTGTCATTATTGGGGCTGAAGCGAATGATGCTGGTCAATATGAATGTGAAATAACAAATGAACTAGGCACGAAAAAAGATATGATTGAGTTAAAAGTACTGCCTCCTGTAGCTATAATGGTAAAGGAAGAGGATATGACAGGAATAATAATAATAACTGTTGTGTGTTGTGCAGTTGGAACTTCTATTATATGGGTAGTAATAATTTATCACACTCGACGACGCATGGCAGGAGCAGTGCATATGTATCCCTCAGAAAGTGTTAAAATGACACAGGTAGTTCACAGTGATAGTGATTCACCGCAAATGTTTCCGGACAATCTGTCAGAGCATTCTTCATGCAAAGACAGCGGGACAGGTGATTCGGCAAAGCAAACGAGCTTTGACGGTGTGCCTTCAGACAGAAGTGAGCCAGTGCATTTTGAAGCAGCAGTTTGTCAAAGTTATTCACCAGTGCCAGAAGCCCATAAGCTTCTACCATCATCTTTTAAACCATCTATACAAGTTTGTGTAAATACATGTGTTACACCTGCTACTTATAGTTTCTCTAGTCACAGTAATAATATTTAAGTCTATAAACTTATACTTGTTAAGGATAAAATATTGTTATCAGGTGCATTTCACTAACTACACATAATTGCAAAAATACAATATACATTACTGTGTTTATTCAAAATAAAAAAAGGTTTACGAAATAGTTCGTAATTTTTAGTTAGTGATGGAGCATTGTTTTAGGCATTTTAATCTTAATGGCTTAGTACAAAATATAACAAACTTGCCAGTATTGGTTTGATGTAAAAGACTGAATGTCATTTATATGTATGTATGATCATTGTTATTTTCTAATATACCTAAGCAATAATATTAATTTAAAAAAAATACAAATAAATATTCCTTAATTTATATTTAGTATACATTGTGATTTAATGAATAACTTTATATTAATTATTATAATGAGATTCTGTGTAGCTCTAACCAATCAGTTTCTTATATATATATTTATATATATATATATATGTATATATATATATCCCTTTTACATAAATTGGGATAAAACTATATATTTAATTGTAATTATTTATAAATTTATCTAGTATGGATTACTAGTAACATTGAAACAATAATTTATAGACTTCCTATGTGGTAAGAAATATTAGCTACATATGTTTAGAGCGTAAGTTTAGCTGTTATTATGTTGCATAGGTAGAGTGAGATTAGAAGTAATGGGCACAAAGTTGGTTCTGATTTCAGCAAATTGGCTAAGGGCTATTGATTTAAAAGGTAACTGTATAATTTACGACTTACCCAAATAGAATGTTTCATGTGAAATGAAAATTAAAAATTAAATATTTTACATAATTTAAATTAAAAATAAAATTATATAACATAATATATATATGTATAAATAGACAAACAAATACCTCTATTTAAAAAGTGTTTCCCACCAACCTCAAATTATAGCCTAGTACAATAAAAACTATGGTAGACTTAGATTATATTCCTACTAAATTTGTAAGATTATTTTCATAAATTTGATTTAATATTTGTTCCATAGCAACATTGTAATATTTTGTCTCAATATTCCTGACCTATGTAATTATAGTAATATGTACATAGTTAAATAAGATTAGTATTCTTTTCTTTTGTTTAAGTAGCCACAGTGTTGTAATTTTTATTGTATTTTTAAAGTTCTTATTAAAAAATTATATTTGATTTAACATTTGTAACATCAACTGAAATGTTTGTAATTTCACTACCACTTTTTCGATATCTCATTTTCAATATTCAAGATCTCAATACTTATGAACTAAACAGTCTTATTGTATATAGTTTTAATAAAAACTCAGTCCATCATTTCAATTTTATCTATATTTTTAAACCTAAAGTTTGATTTGTTATGTAACAAAGATTTTTCTTGTGTGATAGCTTATATAAATTATAGAAATAGTAATTTTATATTATTATATAGGTATAACTGACGACGTGCTTTGTAAGCTAAAATTTATAATTAACAATAGGTCCATATTTCAATAACTTATATTTGAAATATTTCAGATATATATACAGGAATCTAATTATCATATAGACTGGATTGTGCCTACCTAAATACAGCTTTCCGTAATTTATTAAATACATTGGTAGCTTTCTGAATATATTTTTATGTAGTAGAAATTAGTTTATTACTAAAATAAATAACAAATGTAGGTAACGTTTATTATTTAGTTAAATTTAATATTATTACTGAAATTAATAAACAACTACTCAAACTGTAATATATAATATTTTATATGCTAGTAGTTCGCAGTTCATTTCATTATATTGTATAGAAAGCCTAAACCGTGTTGTGACGCTAATTTTAAAATTTAAAGACTTGTTAACATTTTATAATTTAGCGCTAACATTAAAATATAAACGATAATACAGTACAGTAATAATAATTATACGGTTAAATAATACAGAACAAGCAAATATATCTTGCTAAAATTACTAGTATAAAGTTTTAAGTTAATACTTCTCGCTTTAATTCTTATTTTCGCATCTTTTACAACTGTTCTATTGTTTTTATGCTACGATGTATATAAGGTAATCACTATTTATACTTTATAGAATAAATTCGTTTTAAAGAAATTACTTCAATGTTTTTTTCTTTACATTACTTAGGTAATTGTAACAATGCCGTGTTTGTAGAAAACCCATGTTTTGTTACAACTATGAGTAAGTATTAGTTCAATTGTCATAAGACATATATTTTATTTTTTATGATGATGGAAGAAAATCGTACCAAAATCGCTTTTTCGAGTAAATACTCGGAACTACTTAATATTGCTAGTAGTGGTATAAAAACATAGGTGTACTTTCTACTTCCTTACTTAGAATTTGATGACACGGCAAATTCAATATGACTGAAAAGAGTTCGGGCGCACGATCTATGGCATTCTTAAGTTTACCGAGGCATCAGAGACACTTCCAGGCTCCGAGCACATATAAATAAAAAGAAACAGTCATACCGGTCGCCCGACAGCATATATACTGAACTGTTAGTGTATTTGTGTTTATTTATGTATGACACCCCTTAAAATTACTCTGTTACAACCTTTTGATCTGATAGCCTCATATCCTTTTTTTATCTTGCTGGAAAAATGTGATTCATTACGCTTTTCCCCCACATGGCGTGGAGTGGCTATCGCCGCCAGGAAATGCCTCTGTCCCACGTAGCGCACTCCATCAAGGTGTGTTTCCCTCGCATTTCAGTCATTAATAATTCAAAAAGTTTTTATTAACAGAATAGTCTTCTGAATCGACTAATGATTGTTCCACATGGGCCAATTATAAATACAACAATTGAGTATATAAATTATGGTCATCGCTATATTAGAAGTATTTGAGGACGCTCCTCAACCAATAAAAATTAGATTTTAATTTAAACACTAGCAAAATATTTATGTAATGTAAGTTAATAAAATGTAAACTCAAGTGACCTTAATTTTCGGACAGAGTTTACAAAAGTTTAATTTAGGGAGAGGTTTCGTCCAAACTCGTGGACCAGGCTCTGTCTCTCAGCGTTCCACGCAGAGAACGCCTCCTGCGAAAGCTACGTGGGTCTATGTCAGTAGATTGTGATTAACTGATGATGTGATGTGCATTTTCATTTAAACATTTTATTCAAATATATTACTGCAACATATTTTAAAATACTCCAATATAATGTTATTCTAGTCGAAACACCTTTAGTGTAAAGTGCTACATTAATAATTTTGGTCTGCATCTACTTTATGATACGTATTATTACTATATTCAGGTGATTAAGCTGATTTTATTTTTATATCAATGAATTGTTAACACATTTAGCCTTACACTTAAATAACAATTTGTTGTTGCTTAAATACATTACGTACATTACATTAGCAGCCGGTTAATTTCCCACTGCTTGGCTAAGGCCTCCTCTCCCTTTGAGGAGAAGGTTTTGAAGCATATTCTACCACGCTGCTCCCATGCGGGTTGGTGGAATACAAATGTGTCACAATTTCGTTGAAATTAGACATGCGAGTTTCCTCACGATGTTTTCCTTCACCACCGAGCATGAGATGAATTATAAACACAAATTAAGCACATGAAAATTCAGTGGTGCTTGCCTTGATTTGAACCCGAAATCATCGGTTAAGATGCACGCGTTCTAAACACTGGGCCGTCTCGCCTCTGTTCCTTTCGGTACAATACAATTCAAACGAGCTTGTAAATTATTAAGTACTCCATAATGTTTATTTAGCTTGTAGACGACGGTAACGGAGTTGATAAATGAATAGTGGAAGTTTACCATATTTAATACTTTAACATGACGATTCAAAAGTGCTTTCAGAAGCCTCCTTGAATAATTTGATTTGATTAATAGGTACCGTATCGGAGGCTAGCTTTATAATTATACTAAAAATTTTCGTTTCTTTTCCAGTCAGGTTACAATCAACCTGCCTATGGCGGACAAACTGGTCAGCTGGAAATTGGCCATGGACCATATCCATCCATAGGAGCGGGGGGGACAATATCACCTCAAGTTCAGCAATGGTTCCGAGCAGTCGACAAAGACCAGTCTGGCTTTATTACAGCAATAGAATTAAAATCTGCTTTAGTAAATGCCCAAGGACAAACTTTCTCGGAGACTGCATGTAACTTAATGATTGGTAAGATATTATTTAAATAATAGACACAAATATAATTATTGGATGTTTTTCTAACTTGTCAAATTATGATACTTAGGCAGTTTAGAAGATATGTCGGGAAATATGAACATAAATACATATATATAATGCTATAATCATAACTCTTCTTTTGGCTTCGTCGTAGTTGGGAATAAACGAAAACAAGTTTTAAAAGTAGTACATGATTTCGGGTAAATTATTATTTAACGAATTATTTTATTTAAGAACAGTTTGCCTAAGAATGTGTCTATCTTCCAAGGTACACTCATAATGATTTTTCTTATCTATTAAGTAGTAAACAAGTTAGATTATCTGCGAAGCCAGTTTCTCCTATTAATTATTAATTTAGAAAAATATGGCCATTTAATTAAGATTAAAATAGTTTTTGTTTTTCTTACACTATAACATTGGAAATAATACTTTAGGAGATATCACCGTTTCCAAATGATGTGGAACAAAATTGTTCGCTGCTAAACGGGTGGTCGAATAACTGGTTGTAACAAAAATGCTTTTATCCTTGAAAGTTTAATTATCCAAATTTGTGCTGTAGATCCATACTGATCTGTTTCACACTAATATTATTATTCATAGTTCTCATATTTTATGACATCAATATTCATATTATAAATGCGGAAGTATCTTTTGTGTTTGTTGCTCTTTCACAGCCAAACCGCGAAAAACAATTTGATGAAATTTAATGTGAAAGTACGCCAAGGACTGACTGGCTTTTTACCCCTAAAACCTAACGGCCAACCCCTAAAATGCTAGCGAAGCTGCGGGCGACTAGTACTTATATAAATTATCAGTATTTAATAACTATACCTACTTAATTTTTTCTTACTAAATACATTTCTATTGTGTTTACCAAGAAAAATATGATAAATATATTGATTTAAGATGTCATGTTTTTTTTAGGTATGTTTGACAAAGATCGTTCAGGCCACATAAATTTAGAAGAGTTTGACAAACTATATACTTACATCAATCAGTGGCTTGCGGTATTTAAAACTTATGACACGGACCAATCTGGACACATTGACGGACCAGAGTTATCTAAAGGTTTGCTGTTATTGTTCATACTACTTCAAATATATCTCTCCGTAGCTTATAAAGTACAAAATTTTGATTAAGACATCAATTATAATCAAATTGAGACTTCTGGGTGGAACTTAAGACTGTAGTACTTTCCATGAATCGATTCTCAAAGGATATAAATTAGACGTGGTTTTTGACGTAATAACTGACGGTATTTTGCATTGTAACTAAATCGGACTACACTCAAATTGACGTTACATTATAATGTTAGCGCTTTTATTAAAGTAAAACTATTATTATTTAATAAAAAACAGTATTTCAGCTCTCAAATGTCAAGTGACCTCTTAAATTATTTTTTCCTTTTTTAGCTTTGATGCAAATGGGATTTCGATTCACCCCAGAATTTATCAACTTCTTAATCAAAAGATGCGATCCCAATGAGGGAAAAATATCAGTGGATAATTTCATTGTTCTATGTGTCCAAGTACAACGTTTCACTGAAGCATTTCGAGTGAGAGACACTCAACAAAATGGAACAGTAACAATTGGATTTGAAGATTTCCTCAACATTGCTCTCAGCTGCTCCATATAATTGACGAATTTATAAGCTAAGCTTTTATGCGATATTTTCATATGCTATAGATACCTGAACATACTTCATGTTTGAAGCTATTTGAACGCCTTACTGCATACAATGAACAAATAAAAAAAAAATGCACTGTTTTTAGATCTGATTTGACATACACACATGGTTTAAAAAAAGTGATGTATAAAAAAATGTTTTTAATAAAATAATATTTACAATGTACATTAGTTTTATTTTAAAGCCTTATTTTTGTTTAGAATTCCAAAGATGTATCTGAAACAAAAAAAATCATCATTGTAAAACTACTTTACGTTATGTGGAATTGCTAAGAATACATGATCTGTCATAAATTATACAGATGTGTAATTTCCTGACCAGCCAGCCTAGAAACTTGCCTGTAAGGGCCCATTGGACCTATTAGAGGGAGGACACTTTTTAGTCTAGCTTAAAGATAAAAGGTACTAACTTGCTTCTGTTTTTCTTCTTACTGCCTCTGCTTTCTCTAGTGAAAATACTAATTCTTGAAAATTCTTAACAGCAGTTCTCATATTTGTTTGATGTTGTACATTATCTGAAGAGCTATCATCAAGAAGGGTGTAAATTGTAGGTATTTCATCCAATTTGATGTCTTTAGCATTATCAGGTTTAAACACCACAGACACTTTTCCTGTTTTTGGATGAATACTGAATGGTGATTTTAATAAGTGATTGAATCCTTTTGTGACATTTACATCCAACCGTGGGTAACAATATTGGATTTTTATTTCTTCTATTAAATACTTCATCTTTCGCATTCCATGCAAATTCTGAAAGAAAATAACAAGGTGTTAATTAATATTATTTAAATTATATTGGCACAATATAGTCTGTATAATCTTCATAATCCAGCATAGAAACTTCTAGATGCTATCCAGATCACACACATTATTGTAATGTTTTACCTATTAAGACACCTTGACGAGTATTTATTTCGATTCAGAAAAATCTCAATCCTTTACTATTGAAATTTGCTGCTTGATAAGCACCCTGGCACCATAAAGGTGATTGAGGTGCTTATGTGCTCAACTGAACAATGATTCTTATCAAAAATGTTTTTGCATATACACATCTCATGATGTAGTTAAAAGGATGGGTAAATGAACCACCAGATGCTAAGTGACCCCCACCACATAGACATTGGTGCTTTAAAAAAATTATAAGCTAGGGAGCTGTGTCTTTTTTACCTAGTAATACATTGCTCACTCATCCTTCTTACCACAACACTATCATTACTAAGTATTCCTGTTTAGTGGTAGACTATGTGAAAATTTTTGTTACTATTACTAGAGCTGCCTTGTATACTTGCTTCCCAGACAAAGCCCTAACACCAAGTAAGATATAAATGAAAAAAGCTTTCAGGATTTGAAAGACCTTTAATATATGCTCAGTTATTGAGACAGTAAACTTTAGGTTTACATCTATCTATTACCCATTTCGATGTTTATCTTATTTTCATAATAATATCTACCAGCTCAAAAGTTAATTACATATCCCTCACAAGTGCATAAATTTTTAAAGAAATAAATATTTAAAATAAAATGATTTATTATATGTGTTAATATTACAACAATTTTGTTAAACAACAAACTTATATTTAATAATTAAAGTTGATGGAAGGGTTTCTTTCTGATACAAAAGAGATGATACATATAATATTAAATATTTTTGCGCTGTGTTAGTAGCATGTGACTATCTAAAAAGCTCTCACCTCTTTACAAAATTGATTGTAATTATTGACAAAAGATTTCCATCTGTCAATAGATGATGTTGGCATTCTTTCTAAATTCTCTTGGACCTGCTTTCTTAATGCTTCATCAGGTATCATCTTTAAGAAACTTTTTAATCTATCTGATGTAGATAAAAATTCTTGATCTTGAACAATCTCATCAAAATATTTATCTATTACAATTAAAGCTCTCCTGAAAGATTATTATTTTTTTATTTTTAAATGAAAATTTTACTTATAAATTATTTCTAGTTTATGTTATTATTAATTAATATATTTAATGAAGTGCATTAAAGTTACAAAAATGTAAAAAAAAGAATGTTTTCGAAACTTCTAAGTATGTTTGTATTCTGTAAAAAATTTTCATGTAAAACATAACTGAATTTTTGTATTGATTTAATATATGATGATTAACATCTTGATACATAATTACTACTATCTCAATTCAATGTTAGAAATTAAGACACCCAAGTTCAATGCCCTGCATTCATATCAATACAGATAAATTGTGTATTATATTATTTTTGGTGTTTTTAAACTTTACCTGTAGGATTTTATGAGGAAAAATTAAGATTGTAAAAGTTTAATAATATGTTTCTGTTTTGAATGACAAAGCAAGGCAAAGATAAACTATTTTCATAATGTTTGAATAGATTGCCAAACTTTTCTGCAATATTGATGGTGCAATTACAAAACAATATTGGAGCAATTAATGCTCCTCGGTTTCAAAATATATTATGTTAAATAAAAAAATCTATATTGCATTTATATATATATAACTGTTGAGTTGGTGGTGGTTGGTTACTCAAGGGGTTATTCAATCGTTGGTAACAATAATTAAAAAAAAATACAAACCTTATACTAGAATGTAAGTTGTCACTACCTAAATGCACTTTTTTGCTCTGATTTTCTCCACCCATAATAAGACAGAGATAATCTGCAACAGCCGCTCGTCCCGGGCTATCTAATGTTCTCGCTTCGTAATCTGATATCCAGCAATGTATTCCACGTCTTCCAGAAAACACCCAAAGAATAGATTGAAAACCAAAATCATCTGAAATTCAGTAAAAATACTTATAGTTGATTCTATACTATGATGAGACTCAAACAATGAACATTGATTTGACACACTATAACTGTCGAGAGCTTGAATAATCTAAGACATTCATTATTGATTTATGAAAAAGTTGCATTGTGAATGTTGATAAAACTATGATTAAAACTCTAGAAGTAAAATTAATGTGTATATAAATAGTTAAGTGGAATAGTGTTTTATTATAAATAATCTCATGAAATATGTAAATCTAAGGTTTGGTTATCTTCCATCATTCTTTAAATGGAATAGTCTTTACATTTATATTATATATATATATATATATATATATATATATATATATATATATATATATAAAAAAAATATTGATCCTTGAAATATCCAATTCATTGTTCTATGAAAATAAAAGTTTAATTCATAATAAAGCTTATAAATGTGTATGTTGTTTGGTAAACGAGTAAATAAATTCACTCCACATATTACTCAAATTTGGTAAATTATAAAAAAATAGTTTTATGACAAAATTCAAATTATATGTGTCTATGCAATATGTTTATATTTGATAAATATTAAATTATTAAATAATTTCTAATAAGTGAGCATATAAAAGAAAAAAATAGTGTTTAATTCTTAGTATACAACATTCGTTATTACCTTTTAAAGCAGCGTTAATGATTTCACATGCCACTACCATAAACTTCCAGCATTTATCACATACTTTAGCTTCTTGGCAACAAGTTCGAACTTCATCATAATCTGTGAGATCAATATCAAATACCAACTCCCTGGCCAGAACAACTGCATCGTGACGGCCAACTGAAGGTCTGGAATATATTAAAAATAATAAATAATTCTCTGCAGAATTAGTATTTTGTTATGGGTCCAATTAGGATTTTAGTTAGAAGTAATACATAATTGATAAAATTATTGAAAGTTAATAAGAAAATGAACTATTTTTTTATAATTAAACAGTGGTTTGTGAAAACTTACTTAGTATTATAAACTGCACCAATGTCAAGTTTGTGTGGACATTTCTTTTGTAATAAAGTAAAAAATTCTTTCTGATTATTAATAGATAGATATCTCAAGTATACATCGTCAGCCAAAGTGAAAGATAATTCTCTATTTGAAAGTGGCTGGGGACTGTTTCCACATGAAAGCCACCTACAAAACAAGTTTTGAGGAAACAGTCTTGTGTAGTACACAGGCAACATGTCAGGTAATACATTTTCATCATATTGGCCGACCTGTAAAGAAATATAGTTAAAGATAATGCATATATTAAATCTATTAATATACGTGTTAAATTTATTACCATTTTTGTATTTTCTAATTTACAACGTTGAACCTCAGTTTTGTCAGCTCAATTTGCTGATCTTTTAATATTTTGGCGCCATTAAAAAATGTAGATACTGATATATTGATAGTCTGATAGATAACAAAAATAAAACAGATATAATAAACTAGTAAGCAATTAGGCTACAAACGTACTATCAATTTATTTCCTCTGAAAAATAACCTAATTTTATTATAAAATACAGAAATAAGATTTGATCACATCTGTGATTTCTTGATTTTGTTTAAAGAATAGTTCATTTTATTCATTAGTTTTCGTAATTTGTATGATTTATACAAAAACGTTGCATTGATGCTTATTTGTAGAGGGTATCTAAAATTATATCGTGTTGTTTATAGGGAATTGTAGGGTATACGATTTATAAATTTGATGAAAATAATATACCTACTTTTATAATAATAATAACACAACTACATAATTAAACATGGAAGTAACGATAAAAAATGCATTTTATCTAAGCATAAAATTTTCAATTCGTAAGTATTTTTCGTAATAGAATTATCAATTCGAGAATTTATTATTATACACTACGAAAGGTATAACAAATTCAATTGATTAAAAGTTTATTTAAGGTACTAAAAAATTATTCGTCCTTTTTTTCAGACCCATATGTCGCTGCTTACACTATTTTTTGTGAAGTAGTTCAGCAAAATAGTTATAAAATAGCGAATTATTTATTACAGAAACCAATTCTTACAATTTTCATATCTATGGTTGTCATGATATTCATAAGTATAGCGTTAACAGTATCTCTTATTTTCATGGCTGTTATAACTTGTCTGGTGATCTTTTTTATTATGGTTGAAAGTATGCATATGATATTTTTCTTTAATAGTTATTTATTCTTATAAATATGTAGCATTCATAATTATGTTATTATTATTTGTTTCAGGTGTTTTTACTTTAATCAGCGTTTTTTTGTTGGCCAATGTTCTAGTTATTGCAGTATTATTATTATTGATAACACATTTAATAAGAATAAAATCGTAGATAAAATAATAGCGACAATGTATTTAAACTTAAGGAGAGCCAATTTATAATTTTGTTAGCAAATAAAATTAATGTAATTAGTTTTCATTGTATTATGATCAGCAAATTTATATAACATGCAGAGTTAATAATTATTATTTTACATTTTGATTAAATAAACTAAAAACTAAAATTTAATTTAAAAAAATAATACTTTATTATTTCCCAAACGATTTTCTTTAAATTTGTTCACATACATATTTTATTCTAATGTTAAGTTTCTAGCAATCATTATTTTGTAAACGTGTTTATGTGAAATAAATAAATCTTTTGTGAAATTTAATCTATTATGTTTAATCACAGTAATTTAAAAAAAAAATAACTTCAATAATTATTATTGAAGTTAACAACATTTGTTAATTCTGTCTAAACGAAATATATAAATAGTTTTCTTAGTTTAAAAAAGTGTGGTCTAAAATATTTCCCATCTAGATATAAACACATTTAACACACACTCTCTACTTTTGCTTTGAAGTTTTAGTTATCAAACCATTTTATTACCATATAAAAATATTTTTCACCTATATTCGAACTTTATGTATGTTTCTTTATGAATCTTTATGTATGTTTCGTTATCACAGATCCTATATCCATTATAATGAACAAATTAATTTTAATTTATATTAGAAATGAAAGATTAATTTAAGGAACAGAAAGTGCGAACGCGACGTTAGATATATATATTGATTTTAATGGAACAACAAATACTTTGATGAAAAAAGGTAGAATAGTTACGGGTTAAGTGCTACGAGTTAGTATGTTTACGGGAACCGATTTAAAATGACTACAGCAGCAAGACACGATTGGTCTGTAATTTTTGCTGTGTAGTCTATGGATATCAAAATTAAGGATTGAGATTGAGAACGACCTTATTGTAAAATTTTTGCTCGTGAAATTATTTATTCGGAAAAATATGACGGTTAATTATTTTTAATAAATTGTATTAAACAAAATAATACAATATTGTGCTGTGGTTGTGATACAATGGATTTTTTTAAACAAGGTCAGGGTTCCTAGCATCGACGATGATGTAAAAATGAGTGTAAGTACCATGAAATAATTATTAAGGTTTAAGCGGTGCTTAATCTTTATACATTATCAATAAGATTAAATTGTTTTTTTTTATTTTTATTTTATACTCTTGTCTAATAGACCGTAGATATTCAAACAGTTATGTAAACATTATAAAGGAATAACAAATGCTTTTACACTTTATTAATTTTTGGAATTGAGTGTATATCATATAATAAGATATACAATATTAAAAAGACAACGAAATTTAAGTAACTGTAAAATGTGTGCATGTATGTATGTATATAATACATCGTATTTCTATCATTTTAGATAGATAAAATAAAATATTGATACACACTTACTAGATATTTTTTGTAGTTGATACCTATCTTTTTAAATATTTTTTTGTACTTTACAGGATATGAATCTTCATACCAGTCATCCAACATCGTATAAATAAGATTGTAAGTCTAAAATGTTCAGTTTCACTCTGCAAATTATTTAAATACTTAATTTTCCTCTTTGTTCTTATCTTTGTTAATTCTTTGGATTTGAATTAGCAACACAGATACATTTGACGTTCCAATAAATTATGATAAGAAAAAGAAGGAGAGATTGTATTAGTTGTATTTAAATTCATTGTTAAAAGTAATATTGTTTTGGAGCTACTGAAATTTGGTATAATATTGCCATTCATCTAGCATAAAATATAAAGTATATAATATATGTATATTTCTTGTAATTGTGCTCTTCTGAGATGATTTATATATATTTCCTATGCAGTATAATAAAAAAATAGCTTATTTTTTAAAATTATTAGCAAAAAAGTTATTATCTGTATGCATTTTGTAACTAACAAATTGCAAGAAATTAAAAGCCAAATACTCACCTTTGGTTCTTTATAGGTCAGTTCGGCAAGCTGGCGGCCCTCCAGGATGCGGCTCGCGCGCCCTCGCTAACTCCGCGCACAACACGAAACATTGGTACAATAACAGGTAATTTGTTAATTATTTATAAATATGTATCCAGTACAAAAGTCATGTCAATAAAATTAGATCAAGTCTAGTGTGAAATCCAAAGGTTTACTCAGGTCATACCGAGAAAAAAAAAAAATTCTGCTCTATTCCAGTATGAAATTCACTAGCTTAAATTTAAATTATTTATCAATAAGATATTCATTCGAAACAGCCAGAATGATGCCAAATATTTGTACACTTTGGGCTTGTACAAATCTCAGGCGTCTTATGTTTGATAAGGACTATAAATATATTATACAGATCTAGAGTAATTTAGAGCAGAAACCTTAGTGCATTTACATATGAATTTTTTTTGCTAAGTCATTTGTTATGCATTATGATGACGTGTTGTATAAATGATAAAAGTAAAATGTTATATTTTGCTGTCTTGGTTTGGTAACTTACAGATAGGCATTTTTATTTTAAAAAGGTTGTAATTTGGAAATCACACCACATTCAATAGATAATTTAAGCTTGAGAAAATGTATTATTTTTTAAAGAATTAAGGAATTACAAAATGGAAGATTAACAGATTGCTTAAAATGTGTTAGTCCTTATGTCTGTATGTGTATTAACAGATAATAACTGTCAGTAAATATCTCATTATCACACTCGATTTATTTAGAGAGAAAGATTATGTAGCTGATATGAATCAGGGAATAAGAAAATATGCAAATATTGACCAAACGGTTCAAATTCGTAGATAATGTGCTTAATTCAGTATTTGAAAAGACATCATACTCGCATATAATTATTTATATTGTTTTTTATTTGGCTTATATTTGTGCCGAGAGGGCACAGATTATTTCGCTAATGTCACGTGAGAAACTTGCATATTACTATGATAATTGATTTGGAAAGTTAAGGGTAGGAGTGAAAGTGTGTACCAATGCCAAGTTCTAATTGTAAAGTTACTTGAATATTTAACAATTTGAATCAAACAACTAGTCAGTAGATATTATCGTATTTTAAATACTCAGTATCTAATCCAACTCGGCTTTAAAAACACCGGCCTTGAGAACAGTTACAAAATTGTACATGTAACTTTGTAACTGTACCTATTGTTTATAAAATTAAAAAAAAAAAACCTTATATTTATTGTACAGTTTGACAGTAATGAAAACGTCTAAATTATTGTACTGAATTTATAATTGTTCTGTCGTCATATGAATATTTCTTTAGTATTCGTACGTGTTGGCGAGCATGAGTCATATATGAGTAATTTGTAAAATTGAGCTCATTCCCACATTTGACTTAACTGCTTAAGTAATTTTGATGTTGGGGTTAAATATAAAGTGTTCCCATACCGTCCGTGTAAATTAAAACATGGTGTTAAGTAAATGCATTTTATAACTTGAAATGTCTGAATTGTTTTTTTTGTTGTTATTTATGTACTCGTACAATTTTTTGTTATAAATATGTATTATTATTCCATAAGGCTCCGTATCAAACAGGCAAAAACGTTGAATATTAAGGTCATTATTTTGTTATTTCTTCAATGTCTGTACGTACTTTCATGGTTGTGTGCATATTTTTCGGAAAATGTTCTTGTTCATTTCAATACATATTTATCATGAGATGCAAATCAGCTTCTTATCTATTCGTAGTTTGTTGATTTTATGTCCATTGTTAAATGAAAACCTAAAGAATAATAATAGCAGCTGAGCTATACCTATGTCTCGTAGAATGTTCAATGACGTAATAGATTGTTTTAAAAATTTCGAATCGCAAACATTTTCTAACATTTAATAACCAGAAAACAATAACAAAAAAAAGATTTATAGACGCTAATAAGTAAATGATGAATGATTTTTATTTGCATTTTATTAATGAAATGTAAATATGTAATTGCAAATTATATAAAATTTATAAATAGAAGGTAGTCTTTTAATAGTCGAGGTTTATTTGAATACCTTAATATATATTCACATAATATTATGTAAAGACGTATGTATTATAAAGCGTTACGTGTGTACGTTGACGATCTTCTAACTTGTTCGCAGTATACGGATACAGATAGATATTATATAAAAGGTCATGTTCAACTTGCACATTTGATTTATCACCTACGTGTAAATCTTTCAACCATATTTGCCTACAATAAACCTTACAATTATGGTTTATATACGATATGCTTGTTGTACCTTCACCTAAATACGTGTATATTATATATTCATATTTTATTAGTATTAGCTAGCTAATAGCCACATGTGGTAAATGGTCACCTTCTGTTATCAATGAGGTCTAAGATGCTATATCCCTTGCATAGGCCGACTTTTTGAGAATTAAAATCGGAACACGTAAAAAACTTTGTGAATTACTTTATGTTTGGCGGTAGAATAAATAATGACATAATGATACCCGCCTAAGCCAAAATCCGAAGACTATTCTTTATTACTGATACCAGTTATACTTTGTAGGTACATAAAGTGATGAGTAAGTACAAATCTTAGGTTTACATATACCAAGTTTCATGAGATTTTCTAAAAGCTTAAGCACTACAAACGTTCTTGAGTAATATATCTTTATTTATAACACTATTCCATTTAACAACTTATATTCACTTTATTTTTACTTCTGAGTTCCGATACCAATGTAAATGAAATTTAAAGCGCCATTTTTTATTAGTCCTTGATGAATTGAAGTTCATAGATTATTCATGATCTCGACCAATGACATGGCGTCATTGCCAAGACGAAAGCTGTTTTCTATGACTGGAATAGCTTATAGCTAAAATAACTTTTTTTTAATAATAAAATAGGTACTTTTGTTATACAATAACACATATAATACTATAAAATTATTTGTAAATTAGGACCAATAAGGTTTTTAGGTCACATGCTATCGTAATACTTTCTGTGCTCTACTTTAGATTTGCTTTTATATATCTTCATCTGAAAAGACTGCCAATTGAGATTTTGTCAAACTGGCAGTAGTTTAAAATTTATTCCTACAGGATAAGGCACACTATAAAGCAATAAAATAACATTAACAATGAGTAATACTTTACAGAAACGGTGACTATACCAATATAAAGTGCATTAAATTTTAGTTTTCCTTTTAACGTACTTTATTATTGCGATTAATTTATTCCAATTAAATTTTTAGTTTATTACTAAAATATAATAATTATTATTGTAGTACATATTATATTATATAAATCCGGTACTGCTTTAGTGAATATATCGACAAAGAGATCGATATACGTGTATGATATTTGAATTAAAATAAATGTTTTGTAGTTTTATAATATCCATTAATGGAATTAACCTCGTTTATTTAAACTATAAAATACTACAAAGAGCTACAATAGTTGAGCTTTAACGTGGAGCTTATGAATGGGGGAATGGCATAAAAGTTTTGAGATTGGCAAGGTGCCAGCTGTTATTCCGGGAGGGCGGGCGCCCGCGCAGGCCCAGTCTCACGCCGCGATTCCACCGACAATGAGCATATCGTTTCACGCCTTACGTCCGCGTTAACCATAATAAATTAATACTGAACTGTCACCTGAGGATTGGCGTCACTTTCTTCACTTTTCGTTAACTTGTTCAAATCTTTAAAATCACATTTCAGTTTCTTGATATCAGTTTTGTTAATACTTTAAAAACTAATTTTAGAAGGTATATGGTACACTTAGTTTTAATTTAAGTTACATGAACTTGTAGGCGGTTGATATAAATAGTATATGTGTTATTATTTTTTAATTATCAATTACGAATCGAAAGAAACAATGAAAGATACCAACAAATTGTTGTGTAACTATTTATATTTTCATATAAAATCAATATATTAAAATTTTAATTCAACATAAATTTCCTTGAATTTATAGTTAATTGAATTAATTGAATAATGTAATTTAATTAGTAGTATTTACTCGAAATCATTTTATTAGTAATGCAACATTACATAAAATGCCGGTGTTTGGTGCCGCCAGTCTACGTAACGAAGGAAAAGTGCTATAAATTTTTATTAAATAATGAACCATATCTAGAATATTTACGAAATATACTCTTTTAACAATTTCAGTAGTTTTTTTTTTTAACTCGGTTACAATTATACTAGAGTTTACGGTAAAGAAAATATAATCTTGTTATTGTGGACGCAAGCGTAAGTAAGTGCAACTGGGTTACATAACAGAAAAGTGGTATCAGCCAGTGTCATACGGCATACCGAACTCTGCTTCAGGTGCATAATCCTACAAGAAAAAAAAACAATAATTATAGCGATTGAAATAGTTCCAACGTTTAATTCAGTTGTACCTAATTTAGATGATTTATACTAACGGATCAAGCTTTGTCGTCTACATAGCTCGCGTATTTCAACTAATTTGTAATGTTGTTACTTATTATATGTAACGTAACTATTATTGCACCCTTTGTTTTCGAATTAAGTCTCAAGGTCGTTAGCTATACGAAATAATTGTACACGGGACGACAAAGAGAGGTGACTCGTCTAATCATCTATGGTATTGATGCCAGCATATTGACGACATCCTTATTTTTATTAGCGCTTTGCCGAGTGCGTCGACCGTGCCGCCTCCACAGCTGAACTGTGCGTGTGGCCTCGGTATCATTTCTATTTCTATAGAACTTTGGCAGTAAATTCGTTTATTATTTATCTCTTTTCATTATAACCTACATTTGTTGTGCATTCGTTTGTGCGATTACATTTAGTAAAGTATAATTAAACTATATACTTAAATGTAGATTTCGTTAATAAAATATTTTATATAAAAATATATTCGTTTAAAGTATAACATTAACAAAACAATAAGTACAACTAATGCTGCCGATATCCTCGACAACAGTATTCATTATCGAGTTTTATGACGTTCTTTCCATTATCTAGTATCTAGATTATAACATGAATGATTATTAGGGAAACTGTTTTGAGTGCACGTACACAGACTTGAAGGTGTCTGTGATTTTTTTTTGTTTTTATGTGCACGTCCAAACTTTTTGTAGTGTGTGTCCACCGGCAGTGGTTGTGTATGTGTTACTATGAGTGAGAGGCGATCTCGACCGCGACCGCGCAGGCGCAACGATTTGCACGACAAGCAACAGGATTTACTATTTGCTTGGAGTGACGGTGAGTTTGATCAATGTCAAGGAAAAGTTTTGATGTTATCAGATAAATGGCGGGTATTATTATATTTGAAACAATACGAAACTGATTATGTTATAGTTATATTACTAGTTATGATGTTTTAATGATAACAATATTAAAACTCTGTGTTTTGCTGTATATTATGTTGAAATAGTAATTGTAAATAATATTTAAAACAATGTCTGCGTCTAGTCTGTCACGTGATACTCAATTGCGGTAAACTTGACTGATAATAAACAATTAAAGATTATAAACAAGGAAATTTTGTGTTTCAAGTCTAATTACTAGTCTAATTTTCTTTGTGTACCTAAAATAAATAAAAAAATACGTTTTTATTTATTAAATGTTTTAACATTTCGTATGTGTAGGCATGAAGGTGCGCAATATGTGGTTGACATCAATTTTTCAGGGAAGCGTTAATAGTTTAACGGAAGAGTTAGTTAATTTTTCGTAGTGATAATGCTATTATATGTAACAGGATCATGTACCTATGTTTTGAATCTTATATAAATTGACCTATTGAAATATTATGAGGCTAACAAGACAACATATGCGCTTATATTTTAATTAATTATTATTACTATCCGTTCGTTTTTTCACTCTATATTTGAGTATAACGTTAGATGGTAACGCTAATGAGACAAAGATTTTAAAAATGCAGATTGCGATTATTTTAAAAATTAAATTCATAATTTTGCAGGCTAGCGCCAGTCTCGTACCGGACGACGCGCTTATTCAAAAGAACGCAAATATAATTCAAATATTCTTTTACCGTTTTAATTATTCGGCTATACTGTGTTGTATACCTCAAACATTAACAATTTTCGGTAATATAATATAATAATTCTACCTGTTCAAAGGCACGAATGCCATAGTGGAAAAAAAAAATACGGCTATAAAAGAAAATTAAAGAAATTAAAGCAGAGGCTTAATTTAAAATAATTAATACCGACATGTTTTTTTAACAGGCTTGACGTTATACAATAAATAAACCCATTGTAATTAGGTCATACATTTTCTTTATGATAATACGATCCCCGATAATACGTAAAACTTTACCCCGTGTTAAAAAATGATGCGCATTTCTTATTTTTGTGTTTTCATGAGTTATTTTAAAACTCAATCGCCGTTTTTTGAATTGTTAAGATTTTCAAACTAAATTTAAATAGTATTTTCACTTTGTCTAAGAAGTCAAATATTTCCTAGGTGTAAATAATTATTCGTGCGCTGATCATTTAGGACATGATGCTTTCGTCGTCACAAAACGTCACGTGGTCTAATAAGTATCTGTTTATCACGATGCAAATTGTGTGAATATGTTTTCAAAGTCGAATTAAATGATAATATGCACAATTGCAGAAGCTGCTTGTCTTTCGTTTAATGTAAAAGTGTTAATCGCTTGATTCGTATTATAAAATAAGATGTACGTCCCCGCAGATGGCGCGGTCAGTCGCATGCTCCGAGAGCGCTCGCTATTGATTCTGTCTGCTTCATACTAGATGCAGTCTGTACTCTGTAGACTCACTCCCGTACGATGGATTTGTATTATAGATATACTCAATAATGTTGAAATCTCATTGCACCAAGTTCGATTTTCCAGACACATAATAAGCTTAGTAGCACTCTGCATTTGTTTGTTGTATTGCTCGAAATCTTATCTTCATTTTAGTTTACAGAATTTATAAATTTGATTTAATCGCGCAAACATTACTATCAGTGCACAATTGTGACAACGAAAACATATTTCAGTTGATGATTCTGCATTAATCGAATAAAAAATAATGAAATTTTAACATTTCTAATGCATTTATTTAATAAATATGTATCGGGGTTTGGTTTTGATCAAACGCTTATCGTGTTCTTTTGTAACGCGAAAATTTATTACAATTAAACCTGCCTTCAATATCTATGATATTTTAATGAAATATTGTTCTACTTTTTATATTTGACAATTATTTTTAAATAAAAATAATCAAAGTATATGTTGAACAAAATTTCATCGTCGCGTTCATACGTTCTTATTAATTGTTCAATCATCTCATGATGTAATTTATATTTTCACTTTTCAATGTAAAAGGGAACTTAAAAGATAGTACGTTCTTAAACGAATTACTGTTTCTAATTTCAATTGTTATTGATGCAATTTTTTTTTTGCCTACAGAGCTGTGCAATAGCGAGGAGGTGCCTGAGGTAGAAATTGTCAGCCTTCTTCAAGAGCATATTCCAAAGTATCGACTGAGAGCCGACAGTCTCACACAATTTGGAGGTAAATATAACTGACAGTTTATATAATTTATAAACATAAAGTACCTATATATTCATGTTTAAAAAAACATCGTTTTACTATTATTATATTTATATAATATAAGTATAACTGTACTGTTTAATAATATCAGATAGGTCAGTTTACAAGCGAAACATCTATTTCATTTAATATTTTCTGATTGGTTTAATAATACGGATAACATCTGATTTATTCTAATTAAACTCGCATGATGCCAATCATTATCTTTTGTTAACATATAATATTGTTAAAACTGATTAATCATGTATCTAAAACTAAGCATATCACGTTTATTATTCTTTAAACTATTTATTTTATTAATATTGGTATCCCTTTAAGTGTAAATACTTATTGGAAAAATTGTAACGAGCAAGAGGGATCTGATTAGATTATGGTTTTCTTGTATTCAGTATTTTTACAGTAAAAAACTGCAAAGAAAGTAAGTTCATATTATTATTTCTACAAATGGAAAATTCTTATATTTTGTGTCGTGACCATGTCTTTGTGGCAAACCATTTAGCTGCTATTTAAAATTATTAATATACATAATATATTTTGTGTCATATTTGATCGAACTGCTATTGACAACTATTTCAAAGAGAACGCACAAAGAGTAAAATTCGTAGGTGATGTGTAAAGAAGATCACATCGCGCTTCGACCATTTTTTTATTATATAAAGCTGTATCGTGTTGAAACATTCACGTCCTATCTAAAAACGAATCGTGTTCAACTTAACAATAGACGATTGCCAAGAATCCTTTCTCCTGAATCGTTTATAAATATAAAACGATCTGCTCTCAAAATGTTTGTGTATTTAACTGTTTTTTGAATGTCTCAGCTGGCGAGTTGAGTAAGTAAAAATAGTTTATATTT
This sequence comes from Vanessa atalanta, assembly GCF_905147765.1. NCBI lineage: Eukaryota > Metazoa > Arthropoda > Insecta > Lepidoptera > Nymphalidae > Vanessa > Vanessa atalanta. Next base: position 7,911,493 of record NC_061876.1, on the reverse strand, counting down.
AAGTTTTAAAGGTCTACTGGTCAGGTGTTTGGTAGTCGCTTCGTAAATTCTAGCACGTGACACAATAATATTTCTTAGCTGTTTAAAAACTACGTTCTATATTTAATAGTGTGCACTCGCTAATTATTTAACGCACAATGTTAAATATAAAATTAACTATTAATAATAGCCTTTGTTCATTGCATTTAAGGCGAATTTCATTAATCACATACATGGTTATGTATTTTGTTTTTTATGTATATCTAAATAGTATATAATTTTGTTATGCAGTCATTATTTATAAATAAAAAATGTACCATAGTCATGAACTATACTGACCGCAGCTGTTTTATTTTACGTCCAACTGTTGTTTTATAGACGTATTGTTTTTCACATTTGTAGTAAAACAATTGATTACAAACAATGACATATCTTCTCTAGACACGTTCCTATGAAATATATTTCAAACCGTGTTTTTTATTTTGTTTTCAGTTATTAAAAATGTATATACAATTTTGTAGAAACGTATTTAAATGTACTAATTTTCGTCAGTGTTCGTCGGTTGTCGTTAGTGTTCGATATTCGAAAAATCATCATTGATAATTTTAAGGAAAAAAGAATAGCATGTGTCGAATTATTTTTTTCTTCTTCGGTTTTAAAATATTTTTTATATATATAAAACCAGTTTGTCAATAGATACCAATATAAACATAAAATAACACGGTTGTCAAAGAGAGGAGATAATTGTACTGTTTTTTGTCTTTGTCTATTTGTATAAGTATATATACTTCTATCTTTGTAGATATATTTACAAATTCATAATAAACTAAGGCGATAAACAGAGATCTATTTAAAATTTCATTTAAACGACAGATTGTAACAATATTATCATTTCAAAGATGATTTACTCAGTAATTTAACATTTCAATTGACACGACCTTCAACGCAGTCAGTACTCGAGAAGTTTTTACTCGAATTAATTAGATTCACAACGTAAGTCGGGAAAAAAATGTGCGATAAAGAACAGTATACACAACCGCGTATTGAATGTTTTATTTGTCTCTTTCCAAGAAATCTGAATAAAATCAATTATCTTATAACGTTTAAATCCAACGTTTGAACGACGTATTTAACTGAAGTTAATCATGTCATGTATTTGCGTATACGAGGATAGAATTATAATCTTATACTAAAAGATGTACGCTTTCTCATGTTTTCACTTTGTGTTTCGTTATATTCATTAACTCTTAACTTTCTTGTCTATTTAACGTTAATATATGAATAATTAACGGCCTCGTATATAATTTTAAATAAGCACAGAAATAATAATTGTATAGAATTTTTTTTTGGGACGAATTGAGAGATAACTCGATTATAATATTAGAGTTTTATTATTTACGCCTTTGCTATAATGAAAGTAACTAAAAAAATTAGTGAACATTCTACCGATTGGTCTCGAAGTACTGGTTAATTAGCATGAATAAAAACTATGATTCGAGTTAGTGTGATCTCGCTTAATCAATAAAATGGCCATTCTATTGAAGCTTTGCGGCCGTTTTTACTACTTTAATAATAGTGTTATAAAAACAAATGCATTTACTTTATTATTCATTAGAAAAAATAGCGCATAACTCGTGTGCTATTTTAATTTTTACAAAAGAAAAATTGTGAGTGATAGAGAAATTTGAAGATCTTAATCATAGCTGGCGAGATCGGGATTCTCAAAGCTGTTCCGTCCCAGTAAGTGTAAGGCGCGGTTTCCGGCGCCAGCGTTGTGTCGACCGATGACGCTATAAATAATGGTGTCTCATCGTAAGAGTCATCGTCCGCTGACCAGAGCGCATTCTCAACCGGTCTCATGCGTGCCATCTGTCAACTGGCTGCAAGTACTAGCGTGCCATTAGCAGGCCTATGGCATTACAGGCATCCCATAATGACTACTCAGTATTCAGTCTCTAGTGCGTACATGAACGTCGACTCTTAGGTTTTATTCACGAAAATCGTTAGTGCGTTAGTTACAAATGTTAAAAGCGAATGTTAATACAATAATTGTACCAAATTATCTAAGTTATTTACCGTATACATAATAAATGAAGAAAAAAATTACAATACAAGTTCTACGCGCATACAAAAAGCACAAATAATTTAGAATGAACTGCACGAGTCTGCCGGTTTACTATTACCGTAGAATGTCGTAGATTAAGTCACGTGATATCAAAAACAGGAACAAACTGGATTGAAAGTGGACGGGGAATGTTGAAGGTGTGATTCAGCGCTCCTCTAACGTAGCCGTTTCTATGTTTGTAACAGTTTGATAGAGAAGTGTTACTAGTTAGTTTTTTCAGCTATTTTGTTATGAATTTGAACACATGATTTTTTGCAAATAAATGGAAAAAGGTAGATCCAGTATTGATAGTTAGGAACGCTTGAAAATTGTAACTTTACGTCTACGATTTTTTCATAATTGAATTAGAACTGCTACATGTTGTGAATATATTAGATTTTTTTTATTCATTTTTGTTTGAATTAGTTTTGCGTATGTAGTGATGGTTTTATATGATATTGTATTGGTTTGCAGGTTACGAAAATCAAGATTGGTTCATACCATCGCCGGCGCTGCCAGTCAGCCCGGAAGACCTCGCACTTACGCCTGACCAGATCAGGGAGACGCTCAATTATTTTCGTGAGTAAATACTGCAATAATTTATTAAATAATTTTAATATTTGTAGATTTTATAATATGTGACTGTAGCAAATTAGTCGGCGTTGATGTGGATTCTGATGTACGCAATCTTTAAACTAAACGTACATAACAGGACTAAATATATTGTTGAATCTGGCTCACATAACAAACTGTAAATATCCCTTCTTGGGCTAAGGCCGGGGGATCTTCTCTTAAAGAGTAGGTTTGGAGTCTTTTTTTTTAATTATGGCAGAGGTAGGCGGACGGGAAAATGGACAATCTGATAGTAAGTGGTCATCAATGCCCGTAGACATTGGCCATACGCTAACAATCTCTGAAAGTGAAATGTTATTCCACCATGCTACTTCAATGTTAGTTGATGATTGAATTTTATACGACACCAAGCAGGTTTCCTCACGATGTCTACCTTCAAAGATCACGAAATGAATCATAAACACAAATTAAGCATATGAAGTCATCGGTGCTTGCCGCGTTTGAAATAGCAAACTTTGGTTAAGACGTGAAGTCTTTTAACCATTGGGCCTTCTGGATTCTATTAATACTAGGTCATCTTGCTTATGTGATAGCAATTTAGTTAGTCCTTTTAAATTAATTTATTAAATATAGTTCGCGACAGAATCAACAGTTTTATATGAGGGGACCTGAGGATAACCATTTTTCTAAAAATATATTTAAGGACATTAACAAAAGACTTAGAGACGTATAAATGTCTTATTTATTTATATTATCTAGAATACATTCGTATCTATTTTCGAAACTAGAATTTGTACTCAGATAAAAATAAAGTATTTGGGTTATTAATGTTATTTTTTCAAGAAGAGAAATATATTAGAGAAATGTGTTTAAGTTTAACCTGAATGTTGTTATCGCAGTTTCATTGTTTGTTTTTTAATTTATTTTTATGTTTGTTAGACTTGTTTAAACACTTTAATTTAAAAACGTCAATACAGCTAGTCAGTTGTATTATCTTTTGAAGTATTAGTGCTTATATTTACATATATATATTGATAGATTATATGATGGAACTCTTGATAAATATATTTATAAACCTATTCATTCGTTTATAAATTCTTAAGGTGAACTTTATTGTTATTGCGAATTTAATTAAGGAATTTATCAAGAAATAACTGCTCAAGGAATACATTCCTAACCTTCTTCTTATAAGGAGCGAAAAGAAGGCCTTAGCACAGCTATGGGACGTTTACAGGCTCACTCTTATATATTTACGTAAAAGACAAAGTTATGACGAGGTCTGATGCTTGTCTTTTTTATAAAAATCATGTAATCTGATATTTTTTTATATCAAACATTTAAATAAAATTTTTAAATTGCTTATTTTGAGAGAGTATGTAATTACGGCGTATTTTTTGTAATACCTAAACAACAATATTTTTTTACTAATCAATAAATTTGACAAGAATTAAAACGTCTTGTGCCTTATGTTAGCTAAAACGCTTATTATTGAGAAGTCAATCATTTAACTAATTATTCATACGAATTAACATGTGAAATTAGTTTTCGAGAAAAAAACATAACTAACTGTAATAATAGTTATTGTGAACTTGACCTCACAGCAAATTTTATTTGAAAATTGGTGCGTTATCTAAGTAATTATATACGGAGCATATCGGTAAAAGCGTGTAGAAATCGTTCAATAGATAAGAACATTGTTCTGTGTAATGTAATGTACGTTGCGGCAAGCGACATGCCAGTCTCGCCAATGCGGTCAGAGCGCATGCGCGGCGCTTCGGCACGAGTACCAGTGCCGGTCGCGCCGGTAGCCACGCGACACGCGTGTTCACCCTTCCGGCGATCGATAACGCGGTACCGCGCCGCCGCGCCGACTCCTTTTGTGCACCGCTTCAAACGAGCTGCGTCGAACATCTCTATGTTTAGCGCGGACAACGGTGCACCGTTGCATTGCATTGCTTACTGATTTACCGCAACCGTCCCTCTATCCTGGTTAGCCAGCGTTCCTGAAAAGTTCCGTCGCGGTCGTGACCTCATTATTTTTAAAAAATCGATTTGTGATAAAATTCTTGTACGACTTACATAAGATTGTTATATATTACTTAAGTATTTGCAACGGTTGCCTGAATATTCGTCTCTCGAACTCCCGATGATCAGTATTTTGTGAAGGACGCGCTGGAATACGGTACATATTTAATTTTGGAGTTGGCGTGCAATCGATTAAGGTGTGTTCGGGATTGGGAAAAGCGCGTCGCGACGGCGATCACGACGCCCCGCACCCCGCAACAACTGTGGGCCACCGCCAGACTATCCGTTATATTGACCGTGAGAGCATAATTAATATGTTCATTGTTATTTATTTACGTATTTAATATATTAATTAAATTATTTCTTGGTTGGTTACTTAAAACTTAATCATATATATCATAGGTCATGCCTATTGTTATCTATCTCTATCTATATAAACATATATTTAAAACATGATGACGGTCTCTGATGTCATAATTGTTTTATCTAAATCATAAGTAGAATTTATTAAAAAAAAATAACAAATTGACCATAAAATAAAATAATAAGGAACACAAATTAAATTAATTTTATCTATTTGTTCGTACTGAAGTAATACGACAGGAATTAGTCTCGTTATAATGCATATTTGGTAAGAACGGTACACATTACACAGAATGAATTATGATTTACTTGACGAAACTCGTATGGAAATTACTTTCATATTACATAAGTCTATGAAGCAGAGAAAATAAAGTGCATTACGCTAGAATAGAGAATAATTAACATAAAAACCAGTTTCTCATTATGCCGGTATCTGTAAAGATCATTTCGTATTTATTATAAGATACGTACATTCTCTATGCGGGTTATGAACGCCCCAAGGATTATTGTTTGTACTTTAGTTTTAGTGTAATATTGATCATAATGCAAGAAAAAGTACGTTATATTTACCCAAACAAATTGTCGATTGTAATTATTTTAATTGCTTCCCTTTTGTAATAAAACTTTCATCATCCTCATGAATCAGTCAAACATTTAAATTATTATGTTAAAGAGTAAATAAAAGTTATTCTCCAGGGATTAAAATCGATAGGCTTCTACATTGACTGATTGCAATGAAAATTGCCATTAATAATTTTGTGTATTATTTATTGGATATGGTTTTCATGCTATCAATTTTGTTTCATCACTTTATCTTCAACGTTCGCCATGACAATTTTAATAATAATATACAAAGACCGACCAATCTCTGCCAGGTTTTGCTAGTGAAATATTATCAAGCAGCACATAAAAATAGGTAATTTGATATTTTACTAATTAATTAATTATAATGCCGCTTTTAATTTGCTGGTATAATACCATTCGATACGACATGCTCAAAAACTATTTTCCCTGCTCTCCATTTAGGTGTACCTAAATGTCAAGGCGATCGATTGAACGGTTCAGAAGTTGTCGTGCTGTAGCGCCATCTAGTGGCGAGTTTTCACAAAGTTAAACCACCAAAGTACACCATGAAAAGTACATACATACATATGTCCTAACATTATCGAAGTCTATCAATCTTAAACAAATATACTAAATACTTTCATCTATTTTTACATACAAGTATCCACATAGTCTATCATGTTATTTTGAATTTCGAATAGATAATTAAATATTTATATGTAAGATCATTCCACATACTACACTAGTAGTATGGACATAGTAGAATGGCAACTCTTGGATGTTTAAAAAGTAGACGTAATGGATTTTATTATTACCCCATAGGTAATCGCTTCAACCACCTTATACAGCTTCAACCACCTAATTTTCTAACAAAGGCAATCGCAACAAGGACTGTTGACATGCTTTAATTCGGTTAACAGTTAAAAATCAAATAGCTATAATTTAATCAAAAACAAATCCTTTTTATCTTACACTGAGAACCTAAACAAAACAAATGGGGAAATGAGTAAACAAAATAATTGTAAATTTATATAATATTATGAATTATATTTTACCATACCGCAAAGTGCAGCGCGGTGAAGCTCCACAACCCTTTCCTTAACGGAAGAGAATGCCTTTGCGCAGCTACGGGATATTTACAAGACACGCTAATACTTAGCTTTTACGTAACAATAAAATAACAAATCGTATGTATTATTATGACTGCGAATAACATAACGTGCGAAATTTTTAATTAATTTTTTATCGTCGTCATACTACGTACTTTTATATTCAAAATTGATGACTAACAAATTATTATTCAACATGCTTATCAATCTATAAGTAACTACTTTAGAGTCTCTTTGCAAAGTAACAGTGATGTCGACCCAACGTTGGTTCTAATTACAGTACAAATTTATTTGGTATTGACTATTGAGTCAATTGCGCATACGTTTAAAATGCAGCTAAGTATCCGTGTCTTAGAAGCTTAATGACGAGAACGAGCAAAAATTAATTGAATTGCTAATAGTATAAGAGTTTATTTACTCTGTAGTTACTTTTGCAAAAGTAGCACTTGCTACTTAGCAGAGTACTATACATTTTTTTAGTGACTGCTTGGTTGTGGACGGAAATGGACGTTGTCGTATTCGTTCCGCGATACCCGCGTATGTGACTTGAATTGCGTGTCTCTCTAAAAGTGCTTGCATTTGATCGTGAAAGTTTATTAACGTCGGCCTCAAATGCTGAAACCGTTAGTAAAAAGAAATCGCATAATTAAAAAAAAATCATAAGTGCAATAGTGGTTATTCATTATTATTATATTATTATTTCCCAGTTATTATATTATATAGCTGATTAATATTTGTTTTGGCTTGATATTTATGTTAGGATGAGATGTACAGTTGTCAAATATATTTTTAGCATAGATTTGACAACTATTCTATCTTTTCTTAAAAATGAGTTAAAAAACTAAATTTAATTAAGAAAAGCCTTGAAAATGTCGAAAAATAAATTTTATCTTATCGTTATCTAACGAATGTTGTCCTCAATTAATATTCTTTCTGACACAATTCATTGTTTATTATAAATTTTCTTTTAAAGTAAGTCACAATATGTTTAAAAATCGGTAAAAATATTACATATAAGAAATATAAATAGTATCAAAAATATTAATTTTATTACAATTCATAACAATACGTCTAACTTATCGTTGTTAGTCTAAGGTTTCGAATATTTGTGATATTACTTTTATACTACCCACATTAAAAATAATTAAAAAAAAAAACTAATTTACAATTGACGCGAATATCTATAGATAAAAAAATATATTTTCAAGTTTTTTTATTTTCATTTCGTCATAACTTTTTTGTTACGAAAAGCAATTACATTAGCAACGAACAGTAAATGGAATAAGTTATCCGTGTCAAAAACTCGCCATACACGACTGACACAAGGTTGTTCTACGTCATTACTGAATCACGTGCAAAGCGACCTTTAAGAACTCCCTCATTCGCGCGATAGTAGTTTTCAACTCGATCTGGTTATAAATTGTAGAATATCACACAAGTGCTCAATAACATAATCCTTAGAGGTTCTTACCTAGTTTCTGGTATCGTAATCTATATTTAATTGTTTGATACGTAGGATTATTCATGATGACGTTTCTAGGTTATACGAATTGTGCAAAATGGTCAATTTAAATTTTTCTTAAGTTTTCGTCGTATTGAATCAATCATAGTTTGCTATTAAAATATGTTGACTACTGTCTAAGAACTAAAACGAAACATTTTAGGTATAACTTATTTGAAGTTATTTAAATAGTGCGAACGTTCTTTAAGATTAAGTTTAAGTAAAGATAATAGATTATAAAACTTGAACGTTCACACATAGAAATAATTGTCCATTTATTCACTTTGCGCGCCGTAAAAGTCGTTTATGATTAAATAAGACTTGAGCATTAAGAATGATTTTGTATGAATACGAATCATTACATCACCATAATTGCAACATTTTTATTGAAATGTTATAAATGAATAGGAATTATCATTTATTTCTATTGTTTTTTTTTCTATATCGAATAGATTATACGGTAATTATTTTGATTTTAAATGTGAGACTGAATCTATTTGTTTAAATTTAGTAAATTTTTAATTAAACTAACTTAATAACTCGACTGTTGTTTTAAATTACTACGATTAAAATTTTAATTATACAACTTAAACTGAAACTTTAGAAAAGGGGTTATATGCTTTGGATAAGATAATATAAATGGATAAAACTAATAGTTTGTCTATAAACCTTATATGTATGAAACATACATTTGTCTATGAAGACTTATTGAATAGTTAAAAAACTATCTGTAATCAATAATATGTAATTTGAGTCTGCGTAAAATGAACCGAGTTATTCAGTCGATTAAATCGGTACTAAAGCATTGAGTATAAGAGAAACTTGGAGAATTAAATAATAAAACACACATTATAAATATAGTGTGTCTATATTTATAATAAATGTTCTTCTGGAAAACAGTTTTAAGTGTGGTAGTTCCTTTAATGTTTGTACAATTGTGGTAATAGTTTGTTCGCTCGATTAGTGGTTTCTGTTGTTCGTTATAACGAGTTTGACACGATTTTCATATATTTTTAGCGTCAAAGCAAATATTTATTGTAGCGCTGTGTAAATATGATATCACGATCTAGTAGAAGAATATTACAAAATCGGACAGATTTCAAATAAAATTTGTGCTATATTATAAAGAAGTGGACAAGTTGAGTGATACACAAGTGTGAGGGGTCGGAGGAGAATCATCGCCGGCGTAAGGCGGGCGGAGCCGATGTTCGCGGCTCGGGCGCGTCACGGCGGAGGGTGGTGCGGGCTCGGGCGCGGGGTGCGCGGGGGGCTCGCGCGCCTCGCCGCCGCCCGGCTTCGATCGCGAGCTCTTCCAAGAGCTGAGCTTCCTACCAGACGCGGAACTCCGAGAGTGTCTCGGCGAGTACCCCGACTTCCTGTACCATTTGGCGCGGGACAGGTTCGGCCGACTCTACTTTCGCGTTATACGGACCTTGCTCCTTGATCGAGGTACAGTTACTATCCGACGCCGAAATAGTCTCTAGACACCTCATCTCATCGCCTGCATCAGTTTCTACATGTCGTCTAAATTTCTGCATCATGCTTTCCTTCGCCATAAAGTCTGAATGTTTTCTTTTTTTTTTTAATCCTTCTTCGCTTCTTTCTTTTAATACTGATTTCACGTTATCTGAATTTTCCTTTCTTTTAATGTTTTCTCTATTCTTCATCACTTTTTTCAATTGACCTAAGTGGCTAAGCAACAAATGTTCCTCGATGTTCTTAATTTAAAAAAATACAACAGGTCTTTTTATAGTTGAACAGTAGGTTAATTCTTTATATCTTAGAGCCCAACACACATAAACTTGATCGGACCGTACACAGGGCCGTTTACTTTCACTTGATCATGTACAGTGAATCAGAACCGTTGTGCTACACTTAAACAGAGCGCAGCTTAACTAAGTATTGATAATATTATGATCAGATAGCATACACTATAACAGTGGGGAGTACAATGAAATATGTAGAAATTGTTACATAAAAGAAAATGAAAAACGATTCTATTTGCTCTGAGAGAGACGTAACCTATACACAATCAATATCCGTTGTATCCCAGCTCTGTTAGGTAAGACTGAGAAAAAATATGTTCGCATGGAATCTACTATTAACGACTTGTTCCCACTGATGATTTTTTGCTTCAATAGAAAGTAGCATCATTAGATGCAACATGTTTTAATTGTTGTCTTTAAATAATATTATGTTCTCTTTTTAAATATAATTAATTCTATTGTTATATTAAACCCGTACTTTGTTATTATATAAGATTCTATAACGGAGTAAGTAATTTTATTCGATTAATACAATTATTCGAATAAAACTGACGGTGTTTTAATTACTATAATCAAATAATAAAGTTGGAACACAGTTGCTTTAATGAGATCAGTTTATGTAATATGATTGCTATTGGTTCTGGTAATTATGTGAAGGCTTAGCACACTTCAGTAATCACCCATTGTTTCCCCTGTGTTACACATAGCACTTCGGTTTCTAAATACAGAATCATGGTGGTGGTTGTTAACCTTTGATCGATTCGAATCTACATGTATCATAAGGGATTAAAACGCTTTTTTCAAACTCAATACAATGCACCGAGTTCTGTAAAAACAATTGTTTGTTATATCTGTACTCCAGTTTTCCCATGTTGCACAATGGAATACACAGTTTGTTTTGCCCTCCGAGCCGGCGCTCGGCTGTTGAATACGCAGTCACTAACTCGTACGGTCGGCGCTCGGTTCATGTCAACGTTGAAAGCACTCACTTTGGTTAATGTGACACTGATCTATATTGTTAAATTCCTCGGTAACGTATTGTAACCACTACAAGCGCGTATTTTATAAATTCAGACGATTCCATGAACGCTTTTACTTCAAACATTGATGATATATTTGCGGGTCAGTATCAATTAAATTACTATTTGTATTGTATATCATTAATTATGTCCTGTATTTCGCGATATCTTATCGACGCGACTGGAATCTATTGAACATTCGAGTACACTTTGAGTCGTCTGACTTATGTTTTACATTGATTTGTTTATGGATATCGAGTACTTACTGAATTGTCTCCCCGATATGTCGTGTGTTGAATTATTTTCTTGTGTTGTGAATACTTTAGATTTATGTGGTAAATGTTAAATGTTTTAAATACTTGAAACTTCGTGTATTGTTTTAAGTAAAGAAAATTACGGATAGTTATGTTAAATTAGTGTGCGTTCTACACACAGGCATAAGTATACCATTTGTTAAATACTGTACTCAATACTTATATTGTTGGCCTGTTGTATAAATTACCATAATATTTATATTTTATGATGCTGTTTACAATATATATATTTTCTTTATATTTCTTGTTAAGTTATATATTTTTAAAATTAAGTTACGGCGATAATAAATAAAACCTTTACAATAACAAATCAAACATTTTCCATTAAATGTGCCGCGTAAAACTGCGTCATAAAACTTAAATGAATTTCAGCCTTACATAACCTACTTTAAAAATAACATTAATAAGCCCAATTTTAAAATGTTTTAGGTATAAAATGATATTAGAAATGAAATATTTATTTATTTGTTTATATGTGTGTATACTTAAGTAATTGAAGCTATTAAAAAGCATTACTGTTTACTTTACTTATAGTATATCTTATCAGATAGTTTTGTTTTGTGTGTATATTTCGATAAGAGTGCTCGAGATGGTCATTATATAAGCGAAGTCCTCTTTTTGCAGTTCTATGCAGCAACAGGGTGAGCCAAATGACAAAAACCTACAATGACATTGAAGCGGTAACACGGCTCCTAGAAGAAGTAAGTTTTGTTTCGGTCCTAATTCAAATATTCAGGTGTTTAGTTATTTACGAAGTTCTTAATGGCTTAAACGATATTTTTAATTTAGCGTTCCATTATGTGTTCCCTGTTAAGTGTTTAAGCGACTAAATATATACTCAACAATATATAAAATAATATGTAAACATATCAGTCAAGCAAAATACAAATGTTTGAGTAGGTTTATGTAATTTACAAAGACTTAGAGTATGCTTTTGTTAATGTAAATCGTACATACATTAGTGACTATATTGTATGGGATAAGTCCCATCAGGCTCATACAAAGGTTCTATGTATGATAGGAATGAACATACAAAACAGGATTATTTCAGTTCTTTTAACTATAAGTGAAAAGGTCAAGAATTTCTGTTTTAGAATTCCGTCTTTATAATGCTTTTTATACCTCATAGGAAAGATCTGCTCTTATTTGGTAAATTGTAACGATAAGCGATACTGCTACCAATTGCTATGAAATAGAAATAATGTAATGTGTAACAAGATCAAAAAGAAAATGTATTGTTTTAATAGAAAGAGAAAGATTTAGAGCTGACGGCGCGTATCGGCAAAGAGCTGCTGGCGGCCAACGGTCGGCTCGAAGCTCGCGTGACCGCGCTCGAAGGAGAGTTGCGAGGAGCTCGCGACCACATCACCCAGCTGCGGCACGAGATTAGCGCTAAGAGCGATCTACTACAGGTGATATTGAATTTCCAGCTAGCCCTTTCTACCGGGAATATCGTGCAATATACTATTGTTGAAATGTTTCTACATTATCGAATATGATAATATCAATATAAATAATTCAGAAAATATTTTTAAGTTTCTTTGGAAGCTCCGAACGCAATATAATGTCTACTCTCCCTCGGGAGGCGCGTTTCACTGGAATGGGTTGGGACGGCCTGATTTAGATTGATAAATGTAGATACATTGTTAAAAATAGGATACACTTAGTATTTCTTATGAGCTGATTTTATATTTTATCAAACTTAAAGGTCAATAGACGATTTATTTGTCTTGCTATTCACGCATTTTGTATAAAACTACATATATGATTGATATGGAACTTTGTCGTTCCTATCTCTAATTATCAATATTAGGGCGATAATAGACTATATGTAGCATGTAGTCTAGCTTATAAACTTAACGAAGTTTAGGATGTAATATCGGCTGGTTAATTTAAAATAACTGAATGAAACTATATTTAAATTTTAGCCTAATTTTGCGCATCATTTCATTAATCAATAAAAAATATTATCAATATTTCTTATCTATTTTTTTTATAAATATAATTTTATAGGCTAATCTTTACGATTTTTATCATAATATGTTGAGGAATGTCGATCAAGTGATAACAGTTAAATTTGCCTAATTGTGCTTTGTATGCAGACAAAAATGTTTTATTTTCTATCTCTATGTAATAAATATATAGATCACGCTGCAACGATTAAAAAAAACGGAAAAGGATTCAGCCGATGATTTGAAAGAAATATTTAAGAATTTAAGCCTCGTTTAGCTCCGTGTTATTTGTAACGGAATCCGATAAAATTTAACTAAAATGATAAAAAAGTATATATATGGACCGTAGTCAAAGCACGGCCAAAAAAATATTTTTTTAGAAAATTCATACAATTTTCAATTTATTGACGCAAAAAAAATTGTACCCGATGTCGCTGTGAGCATATCCGTGGTTAACTTTTAAAAGTTTAGTTAAAGTAAAAACTTAGTTTAGGTAAAACTAGTAGTAGTAGTAAACTTTAGTTTCGTTTCAGTTTCAGCAGTTCATAGAATGCTACTTCTATTAACTGCTGTTCAACTTAGTGCGTCCACCCATATTCGACATGTAAATGCATATAAATTTTCTTAAAAATCGTAAATTATATACAAGATGACAATTTTTTTTCATTAGACATTATAAAATGCAAACAGATATGATGACGGCATTCGGCATTGACATTTAGACATAAAATTTAACCTTAAAAAATAAATAGAATTACTACGGATTAGACAATCTTCCTTAAAGTATATATAAAATAGAAAATAATTTTCCGTAATAGTCGTTTGCGTAATGACAAAGTAAATGGATAAAAGAGAAACTATATTTTATTACTTCGTATTGTTAAATAAAAGTATAATAATATAATTGTTGTATTGCGAGTCGTTTCAAAAACCTCGTTCGGAAGGAGTACCTACAAATTTAAATTAAATACATATATTTTAAGTTGAATTTATAAAAACATGAAATGTTATAAATTGATAAAATTTATGGTATAAATTAAACCAGTTCGGTAAAAAAATGAATGAGACTACAATATAAAATATTTAAAGGTTTCTTGTTTTAAACTTTCATTTTATTGTAATTGAATTTTATCTAAAAGTATAAATAAAAATACTAAACGATTATTTGTATTGAACTTCGAATATTCATATCTTATATTTCTTTGTAGATTTTAACAAATGACACAGAGGAAAACTCACCTACAGAGGATCAAGAAGCGGCGACGGCGGCCCTGCTGAAGCGCCGCACTGGCGCGCTGGAGCGAGAGAACCGCTCGCTCAGGGAGGAGGCCGCGCGCCTCGCCGCCGGCGCCGACTCCGCCGAGCTGGCCGAGCGGCAGCTGCTCAGGGATATCGCCGCGCAGCTCTGTAAGTGCACAACATGTTTAAATAAAATAATTAATGTTATGAAATTAACTTTTTTCTCGAATCCATCTCATGTTATTATAGTTGTATTACTAGAGAAGCCAACTCCTACAGAATGTTCCCCTTAGGATTTCAAATTCCCGTAAATGAGACACAATATGATTAGAAATATCCTAAAGCTTATGTTAGCTTAAGTGCAGTCAGAGAGGTAATTTCAAATATAAATTTAAAGTACATTCAAGTACTATAAAATAGCTGTTATATTTATGTGGTGGGGCATTTTGCATATTTATATACATTAGTTGATAACCTTTTAATTAATGATTTAATCAAATTAAACAATTTAATTATTTTTAGTTTTTAACTTTTCATTCTACAAATTCTTATATCTTTAATTTTTTTTTTGCATAATTTCGTGTACTAAATTTTTTTAGCTTTTTATAATTTTTATCTATTTTTAAAACCTCCCCTAAATAAATGAACACCCTATCCCCTTTACATCTTGAATTTTGGGGGATAACCTCCCAAGTTGGCATCACTAGAACAAGCGTACTAACACAAATAAAGGCCCTTATGATCTGAGATATGCCCATGTGATATTAATTAAAGTGTATTGGCAGTGCAAGGAATATTTTCCGGACAGAGATGTCTATTAATTGCGTGTGGTGATTTATATTTGTCGGCCGTGTTGCCATGATAAGAACAAAAATTTATACAGTAAGACGTATGTTCGATTTTGACATAATCTTGTTATAACTTATGTACTTTATTGGTTATCAGTCCACGTCAGGCAAGTATATAATTACATTGAATTTTCGACGTCACACACGAAACATGTTTCTATTGTATTTTAAAATAAAAAATTGTCGTTAATGCATTGATTAACAAAAAATATATATAATTGAGTAGAATGAACTTTACTCCGTCAAGTTCATTCTAATAAATTGTATACTTTTTTAGTTTTATCTATAATTGTTTTTTTACTATAGGATTTTAGTGTTTCAATGTTTTTTTTCTACATAGCACTGTCAATAAGAATTGAATGTATTTAGAATAATTGAAGGTCTCAGTGAGAATAGAATAATAAAATTGTTTGGTAAACATGTAAGTGTTTGCTATATTTTATATAAATTGTTATTATTTGAACCAAAATGAAGAATTCAAGAAAAGGATGGAAAATATTTGGTTTGGTGGAACAAGGTGGCCTAGCAGCGTGTTTTCTCTTTAAGGTTTGCACCCTGTCAGACCATACTTGTTCTAACATTCCAGCATTCGTCGCAAACAATAACCAAAGAAGATTCAGAAGATTTATATTTTACGGTAATAATTTGAATATCTACAGACCGATGTTAAACATAATTTAAATTAATTGCTGCACAAAATTAATATAAACAGTCGATAAACTAGACTGAATTTAACGTTAACCCGCAAATGTGGTAATAGGATTTTATTTTATCCTGCAGCGAGTGCAAACTCTGAGACGACTGTGCTGAGCTCAGAGTTAGCTGAGGAGCGACAACGCTCGGCCGACCTTCAGCAGCAGCTCGACAGCACCAACGCTAGGCTCGCTGTCAATGAGAGAAACTTGCAGCAGGTAGCTACTATTACAATGTTCATCTTGTATATTCAACTAAATATTGCTATGAATTTCACGAAACTGCGAAAAAAAATATAATTTTTACCCTGATAAAATTATGTCCGGTAAGTTTCATATAGCCTCTATAAAAAATAAAGTTTATTGATACTTTATCATGTCTAAAAATAAAAGAAGACCACTCAGTTTGTAGGTACATTATCCCGTTATAATGGATTATTTGTTTGCACATTCATATATAACTTTCTTTTATGCCCTAGTCTTATTAAATTCGAAAGGTAAACAGCAGGAGAAGGGCCTTATGTAACTCGAACTCGTTTCTTAATAGTTTTTTTGCATGTTATTTTTTTTAGCAAAAACGTCCTAAATATACATGGGACAACTTTGTGTGCCAACACTCAAATGGCCTAAAATATACTCTTGTCAGTCCAAAACGTTGACAGCACGTTCACCGAAAGCGTTTTTTGTCGATGTTCTATTTCTAAAGATGTGTTAATTACGTTGTTTTTATTTTGCAGCTAACCGCCGAACACGAACATTCGCTTCGAATTTTAGAAATAACAAGAGATAACCAAAATGCTCTGGCCTCAGAATTGGCAGACACAAAGGTGCGAATTGGCGTTTTATATTTGTTGATATATTTGTAGAAACATCTATTTATTGTTTATAAGACTCGTAATTGAAGGCGATACCTGTATTGATATCCAAGGTGTTAGATGGTCATTATTTATTTCTGAAATATATTTTCCTCAAAGGCAATTTGTTGCAAGAATCTTGGCCTAGACTCTTTTCCTGTAATGGGAAATTATTTACATACAAATAAATTAATCGTTACCGCGATCGTTTCATACAAGGAAAAGGAAAATAATTTTATGACAGTTGCGAATAAGAATAAGTATGTGGCCTTGTAGAATATGACAGCGGTTATCGTTACACGGGCGTGTGTTGCGACAGGAGCGGTACGCGGAGGTGTCGGCGCTGCTGGCGGAGGCGCAGGAGCAGCTGCGGGCGGCGCGGCGGCGCGGCGAGGCCACGCGCGGCCTCATGCCGTCCGTGGCGGCCGCGGCCGGCCTGCTGCCCGCCAGCCTGCACCGCGAGATGCACTCCTCCGTCTACTCCGAGCTCAGTCTCGACTCGGGCATCGGGGATCCTCTCGCGCAGTCAGTGTTCTTTGCTGTCCACTAATTATTATATTATGCTAGGTCTTTCTCAAGAACTCAGTTAGACTTTAAAAATTATAAATCACTTCTTGCCGAAGTCAATTCAAAAGATGGTATACGTTTGACAACACTCGCTCTTTAAGCCAGAACTCAGAAACGCAAACTATTTATGTTTTTATCTATATAGATTATCTGGCAAGAAGTCTTACAATCAGTCAATTTGACAATTATGTTATAGTTGTGCAATCTCAGGTATACTCGTAACCTCGAATTACCGTATAATTGACAATGCCACATTTATCATAAAACTTTCAGCTAAATATATTCGATGAACGATAAGGCTGACAAGGTAGTTTCTAAAGTATGTAAAGTTATGTTGGGTTATAGGAGATATTTTTTGTCGATTTATAGAACCAGCATGCAGAAGGTGTTTGAGACGGTGCAGTGCGCCTCTCGTTGGTCAGGTGCCTCTTTATCCGGCTCCGACGCGGAGACGCAATCCGCCTACAAACCACCCAACAAACCGACGTTCTCGGACTCATTCTTCGAAGATACGTCCGACGCTGAATCGGAAGATTTGTACCCGTAAGTATACAATAACGACACATCTGTCTTCATCTGTAAAAAAATGTAAATTGTTTTGGTTGCTTGTCGCCTATGTTCCGCTACCATTGCATCGTGAGATTCACTATTTTGTGCTTAAACAAGTATAAAATTACTTGTTTAAGCAGTGTGAATAAGAGAAAGTGAGATGTCCGTAGAAACCTCAATTAGGTTTATTAAATAGGATATTAAATGAAATGATTGTAACTTGTTACACGCTAGCGGCAACACGGGGGTGGGCGTGCCGGGCGCGCCCGGGGCGGCGGAGCTAGCGGCCGCGCTGCGCCGCCTCACGCCGCAGGAGATCAACTCCAGGCGCGCCTCGCTCGCCGCCTCACATCTACTGCGGCAGCGGAGGCGGAATGGTATGTTGGCTCGATTTATTAATGCCACGTGTTAAAAATTATAATAACTTAAACTAATTTATTTTTATCCTCGTATCCGTATCATATTTTTATTTTAGGATGATCGTTAATTTCTTCTCTAGCGTATACAAAGCTAGAGAAGAATTACTTGTAATAATAGCGCACCATAACAAACTGTAAAATTAATTAAGTAACAAAATCTGAACCCAGTCATGATTATTAATTCTAAAAAAATCCCTTGAAATATACAGCTGAGAGTCAGTGTATTGGATATATTGATAAAGTTATTTACGAAACTTGTAGATAGAGACTTAAGTGAAGAGAGTGCAGTATGGGGCGCGGGTGCCGCAGGCGGTATGGCGCGCTTCAGGACACCACACAAGCTTCAAATTGTTAAACCAATGGAAGGTTCTCTCACGCTGCATACTTGGGCTCAGCTAGCTAAGCCAACCATGTCAGGTAAGTCTTTATTTTCCTAATTTTAATTGCAAACAAAAAAAAACTTGTAATTGCTTTTTGGTATATTATGCCCGTTTAGTATAAATACTTTTATTTAGATTTAATACGTTTTAGGTTTACTAGAAGAACAAGAAGGTGTTGGAGTGAGAGGGTCAAGATCAGCACAAGCACTCGGTATGAGAATATACAGGTTGTCAGACGTCGAAGAGGATGACGATATGCCTAGATTGCCGCATTCCAGTCACATATATACATTTACTAACAGGTACTTATGATGACCAACTTGCGCTAATTATTTTGTTATTGATTGATTTTTACATTAATGCTTAAGCATATATTCTATAATGAAGCTTTACACGGTGAATATATTCTTTTAATCATGTAATTGTGTGCATAGTAAAAATATCATATTTTATGTATTTAATCATCGCTTAAGCTTTTTTATTTTCCTTCCGCTACAGTACGGTCTTACATCCAAACGATGGCAGCCTCATAGGTAGCAACGTGAGCAGCGTTTGCAACAGCGCTATGAGCAGCCTGTCCAGCAGCGTGCTCGGCAGCGCGTGGAGCTCACGCCTCACCTCTCGCCGCTCCTCCGCCGCAGTGTCGCCCGTGCTCTCCCGACGTGAATCATTCTGTACACCACCTTCCCGTCCGCACTTCACTCCCACTGCCACGCCCGCTAACAGTCCTCTCCTCGGTTCGCCAGACTCCTCTCCCCCTCCGACGCCTCGACCCGGTGACCCCCCACCTTCTCTCCATGCGCTGATTGCGAGCGGGACTTCGATACTCCGACGGCGGTACTTAACGTCACCGGCTTCAGACGGCTCGCCGGCGCCTCTGGCTCTCCAGACTCCTGGATCTCTCTACACCGGTTTAGTCCATCGCAGTCCAATGGAACAGTTAACGTGCCTCAAGCGGACTCTTAGATCGCCGGCAGCGGCGCCGCCAGATCGATGTGACGCAGCATATTTACCACTAGGTGTACCGGCACATCCGGGAGAAGGTGCATTGGACGCCGCCACATCCGCGGGATGCGCGGGCGGCGCCAGTGTGAGCGGCAGGCGGGCGCGAGTGCGGGCACCGCGCCCTCGCACTGACTTGGGAACGGTGGGAGTGACGCCAACGACCTGTCCGCCCACGCAATCGACTCCTTTAGGCACCCTCAGTACCTTTCTTTTTGGACGAAAGGGTGGTTTGCTGTGAGAGTGCTGAACAGCTCCTTCCGGCTGGTATCAGAGGTGCTACTGCGAAGCGACGCGATAGTCGCTCGGACGCAGCTCATTAAACCGAACCGCGGGTCGCGGATCGAGCCGCGTTATCTGAAGTGATAATATCGTTTGTTTTCGGTGCGCAGTCTTATTTTATCGATTTCGGTACTTGTGATTTAGATGTAGAGAAACGATTTTTTAAGGTTACTGTGTGATGTACCTTTTATAGATTTAGTTATAAGCGCCCAATTATCATCGATGCTAATGATAATATTTTATGTTTTGAAAGATTTATGTTTGTGAGTCTGTGTTTTTAAATCATTTTGACGTTGTTCGTTTCGTAATCACTTTTGTTTTTAGGAAATTGTTTTTGCATTTATATGGCTGACTTACTATGAATCTGAATTGATCTTTATTAAAAAATAACAAACTTATGCTCACTATAAAGGTGTCATTATCATAGCATCTTGAAATCTCTCTTAACACATTCCTTTTGAAAAAACATAGTATTAATTTAAAGTGTTTAGATGCGGGGAGAGAAATAACGAGGACCAACGAGTCGCAATTTGTAACCACGAAAAAAAGATACGTGTTAAAACAACATATTCGATAGCCATATTTAATAATGAAACATCACTCTTAATATAAATATATATTTTTATTAATAATTGAGCAACTATTAACGGATGACTTGATTGAAAATATATTATTATCGATCTTTTTTTTTGTGATTGTTTGGTTATTAATCGTATTTGAATTTAAATATCATTGACATTTTGATTAAATAATTATCACTGTATTTCCTATAGAATACGATTCATGTATTATTGTAAATAATTATATTTCCATTAATTTAGAAGAGTACAAATTACTTATGTTTGTATAAATAAAAAATAGCAATAATAATAAAAATAATAGAATTTTTGTTAAATTAGTAACTGAAAACTAATAATTATACAATTAAATCAATGTCACATCATCAATGTCAACACCACATTATCGAAAAATTCTATATTTTTCTGAACCGGTACACATTTATGTGCATTTTTTTTTTTATTTAATTTTGGTTTATATAACAAGCTCAGGGTCTATATGATAATGGTGCATGCCATAGCTTAAGAAGTTATCAGTGGGAGAATTAATAAAATATTAAACCCGTGGTGAAAATGGCAGTTGAATTGAAGAAACTTTTGTTAACTCCTAAATTTATTTTTACTTTTGATAGCTTTATTATTTATTTATTATATGTTTAAGTCTAAATGAGTTGGAGAAGTGATTATATTAAGAATAATTAGTGTGTTTTACTAAATATAAACAATGATAATTTGATTCCTAGACGTTCTAGTTTTTTTCTCTCATTTAACATCACGTTAATTTATGTGGCTTAAACTTCTCCAACTCTATCGGTGCTAGATACGATGCCAGTGCAGTTTCCTTATTGAGCGATTTTATATAATCGCACGAATTTAGTTTTAGTTTATTAATCTGCAAAATCACTTAGAAATTTAGGGTATAACTCAATTTTTGTTCTGTCTTAGTGCTCATTTGTAGTAAATCAATTTAATGGTTACTGATGGGAGTAGTCAGCATGGCTGTGAGGCGATATATATTGATTTCGATTGTGTTGTAAGATTCTGAGGTTCTACTTAATGAAAACAAGGGTTAGGCACAAACTGTACAGTATAGGAGTTAATTGTTGAGAAGTGACGATAACGACATGAAGCTATGATTGTATTATAATAGAAATATAAATTATTCCAAGATTTTAATGTTTTTTATTTATTTTTTCCGAAAAAAGAAGCATATGAAGTTAATATTGCAAAACATAATCTTGATAACATAATTGAGAGTTTGGAAAGATTAATGTTTCCGGTGACACGTTTTTATATTAACATTGGACCAAATGTTTAAGAATACCTTAAAGAACGTGTTAAGAAAAGAAACAGCTACTAGTAATAACTTGTCTATGGCTGTTTGTATAATATATGTAATAATTTGACAAATTTAATTAATGTTATTAATTACATAACATAATAATATTATAATATATGGATTTAAAGCTTTAGACCAAATTTTTAATTGATATTCAAGAAAAAGTATAAGTATTGGCGTTAATCGTCATTGATAAAAACTGTTAAGAATTTCTAATTTATAGCGGAAATTCGAAGATTCTTTCAGTGTTGATATTGATTAATTAATGATTGAAAAGGTACCTATTGCAAATTATTATTTATCTTCATGACTCTTGATGACTCTTAGATAAAAAATGGGGCCTGTCTTCGCCGATTTATAAAGACATGAAGTTATTCCGCCGGCTTGGCTTACAGTTTGTTTTTTTATAAGAACTCATTAGAGTTTATAATTAGTTTTGTTTTGACATTAATCAGTCTTTAAATGATAAATTTAGTCTTTTAGTAAACAATTTTAACTTTTTGTATATAAACCTACAGAAGAAAAGCTTCGTTTGCGGTCGTACCGTTATTCAGCTTAAATAATTAATCACACACATACACTGTTTACTAAAACACGTAAAACTATGTCGTTACTTACTTTATATCTGTTTTTAATATTTTCGCTACAAAAAAATCTTTCATTACAGCTCTGATGTAATGCTTGTTGACGGCCTTTTAAAGTCACCGTAAACATTGACCCTAAAACTTATAATAAGGCTTTGTGTACAAAGTGTCAGATGTCAGGCACGACAAATTTTGTATATATATAAACCGTCATTCGCCGAGTTTTAACAAAGAAAATGTACCCGTAATTGTTTTTAAGAAACACCTGATGATAATTTTATTATTAATCTTAATTATTCTTACCTATGTGCGGATAGGTTGGTATATTTTTAATAGTTTTCTATTAAAAATGACTATGATGTTAATATAAAAAAGCTTATTTCTTCATATTGGCATTATAATCATCATATTTAATCGTCTTTTTATATCATAAAAAATGACCGCAGCGTATTATATAAACGTACGGTCCGGCACCGGTACGTTACAGTGGATTGTTGCTATTATAGGTTGCTAAGGTAACGCAAGCCACAACGCAAGGAGTCTGTCAAAATATACTAGGTGAAATTATTATCAAGAAAATCTAAAAAACTCGCCGAGATGACTGAACAGATGAAATACGTTGTAAAGGAATTAAATACGACATTGGGTCGAAACTATGATCTGATAAAGTTTGATGCATTAGACGAAAAGCAGTTGTTGCAGGTGCTCGTGGACTTGCTTGTCATTTTCAATGCTGGAGACAAGGTATTACTTATACATACCGTTTTAAAGTACATATTAAGATGACAAATAACATTATTCATATTGTGGAATGTTAATACTTGATAAAGATCAATTAAATCATACTCGTAGTTCTGTAGATTAATTATTTAATTGGTGCAAACATGAGTAGTTCACTACTTTTGTGTGGTGGTATTAACATTAATGCTTGTTTCCGAATATAAAAATATATATAATTTAACCTTAACAGCTTGCCCTAGCTAAATTGTGATGTATGTATATATATATATATATACTCAAATCATTAAAATAGTATTTGTCTTAATTAGCTTAATATTCGCGAAGAAGATCCAGAAACAGTACAAGTGAGACTATTAGAAATGTTGGGAAATGTTAAATATCGGCCTCCCGCTGGCACCGAACCGACTTTATTCAGGTCGCAATTACTCGCTGGAGATACGCGAACTATTCATCATGCCTTACACTGGCTTCTGTCTAACAAAGAACAAGTTAAAAATACAGCATATCTAGCCAAGTAAGTTGTTATTTCTTTGTTGCATGCGTCTGAAATTGTTAAATATAAATAGCTGTCGAAGGAGACATAGGTAATATATTGTCTATTTGTCTTTGTAGTTTGATAAGATGGAGACTCAATGAAATAAAAAATCTGTTATATTGAAGAAGTTATTAATTTATAAATTAATGCGTCCATTGTACCCTTGTTCGTTATTATGGTTGCTTCAGGATATTAACGCGACCATCTTGTGTTCCTTGAAAGTCGAAAGTTTACAAAGTTTTATTCTAATGAAATATACCTACATTATTTTAGTTAATTTTAGCTGTATTAGATATATTTTATTCTATTCGATATTATTATCATAGACGTCATCTTAGAGTAAAATTTGAGTAAATTTTACTCTAAGATGACGTCTATGTTTATTATGTAAAAATATATGTGATTTATGTAATATAAATCCAAGATGGTGGCATACCTAAGAATGCGGACCCATATTGGGTATCAAATAAAAGGGCTTCCTGAGAAGAACTCGAAAAATAATGTGACGCCACTCTTTATCCAGTATGGCGGACTTCTAAAGCCTGAAAATCAATTTTGAAGCAGATATCTTTAACCGATTGGGCTGAAAATTTGTATACGTTCAGTTTGTATGACAATACGTGGTTAACTGTGTGACGTCATTCTAAATCCTGCATGGCGGAATGTACAAGATGGAGGATATTTTTTTTAAATTCATTCTTACAACATTACCCATATTGTAAAATGAAACGGCTTGCTGAGATTCAAGTCAAAAAATAAATTGACGTTACTGTAAACCAATATCACGGAGTAAGTTTTAAGTGCTTGCCTATATTAGGGGTATTAAATAAAAGTACTTACAGATAATACGAATGCAAGTTTAAAAAAAGCGATGCTGAATATCAACTCCATCGCTCCATTCCGTCTGGAATTTTAGTTTACTTGGGTTTTTGGAGTCGTCCATTATGATATTGAGGTCGAATTGTTCGAGTCTGTTTGTATCGGTTCGTTAACTTTGGCTCGTGAGCTAGTCGTCAATAGCATTGGTTTACTTAGGCTCAAAGCCCTTCGCTGCTGGTCAAGCATACGGGGCCTCAAGTAGGGTAAAATCATTAAAATGTCTTCTTGAAGAGCTATATTGTTCGAAATTATCTGGCAAACGACCTCGCAACAATGATACCTTGAATGAGGTAAACAGACTGAGAAACGTGTGCAGCGATAACTAAAAATTAAAAAACCTTTTTAAAAACAAGCTTTTATTTAAATGCGCTAAAAAGAAAAAGACACTGAAATTTTACTGTTAACTTATAACATCATTTCATATGTAACACATTTGACACCATTTATATGATATAAAAAGTTTGTCATGTAATGAAAATTTATTGGATTTTTATGTCAACTTTAAAATCCACAGTAGTAACGCGAGATTTGAGATTGCCTTTGAAAGAAACTTAGCAGTGTTTACACTTTAAGGTCTCGGAAAACAATTCTCTCTCCCTCCCCTACTCCCTTCCAAAAATATTTCAATAGTCAAAACTTAACCAACATTGGTAAGGCTCCTTGCGCCTTGGATTAAGAGGGCATTGATTTCTATTGTTTTTATTTTATTGGTATTATAAATAATATCCTTAAAAAATCAACTTAAGATACTATAAATACTAAACACTCGTGTAATTATGAAGTAAATTGCTTATACTATTGTTTGTTTGCTTTTTGACATAAACGTTGTAACGTTTGTCAAACATCTGTGAGTAAATACACTCTACAATAATTATTATCCTTAACGTTCCTTTGATGCAATCAAACAAAAGATAATAAATATAAGTATGAAAGTAAATTATAAAATATTTTGCAGGTATTTGAAAATCCCTGATATACCAGCTGATGTCGCGAGAAACAATTCGGTACAAGATTTACTAGATCTGTATCAAAACTTAATAGATGAATTTAAAGATGTACATAAAAGAACGAGGATGCTGCAGAAAGAAAATGCGTCTGAAATCATTAATGATATAAAAGAAATGGCTGTCGAGAGAGACATTGGTAATATATTATATATTTACTGCATGTAGAATGCAACAATACTTTTTTGTAGCGATACTTAGTACTCCCGATTTGAACCATGAGTGAGCCAGTACGGGCACAATGGACTTCGCATCTCAGTTCCCAAGGTTGGTGGCCTATGATACATCATGTATAATCAGTTGACTTACAAGTCATGGTTAATATATTTTTTAGTTTCAATACGTTTAGGCGACAGTGACCATTTATCATCAGGTGACCCATTTGCCAGTATGTCTACGTATTACGAATTAATAAAAGATGTATTGTCTTTGTAGTTTGTAGTTATTATGCTTCTAATTACGGTTTGTAGTTAGCTTTGTAGAGCAAATTGTATTATGCAATCCGTGCCTACAAGATTACGATGAGGTCAAAGTACTTACTCGAGGACTCTACATTATTTATATTAATTAAGACCCAATGTCAATACGTATGCCATCTTTTGTTGTATTACTATGAGACTTATATGTTTAAATAAATAAATGAGTCTATTTTATTATAAATAATACGATGCGATTATAAAAATTACTTTAATGGTTAATTGTATTGAATTTTAATTAGGATTAAACTAAAAATTGTATGTAATGAATATAAAATATAGTAATTGACTGTAATAATCTAAATACTATATATATATATATATATATATTTACTTGGTGGTAGGGCTTTGTGCAAGCCCGTCTGGGTAGGTGCCACCCACTCATCAGATATTCTACCGCCAAACAGTACTCAGTATTGTTGTGTTCCGGTTAGAAGGGTGAGTTAGCTAGTGTAACTACAGGCACAAGGGAAATAACATCTTAGTTTCTGAGGTTGGTGGCGCATTGGTGATGTAAGGAATGGTTAATATTTCTTACAGCGCCATTGTCTACAGGCGGTAGTGACAATTGACCTATTTGCTGGTCCGTCTACCGATATCATAAAAAAAAATAAAAAAAAGTAATATTTCGATGAAAATAACTGAGAGCTATCATCGTGTATGTGATCTCAATAGCTGGATTGAAAATTCTATACAATGGAAATGCTAACAAAGCAAGAATATTATATATGAAATTTTAAAAAGCATAAAAAATTTAAGGTTTTTTTTTAATATAAACATTATATTATCAATACATAGATTTTACAAATGTATAGTATGAGGAACTTTTCACGTGTTAAATTTGTGCTTATGATCAATATCGGGTTCGGTGGTGAAGAAAAACATCATGAGGAAACCTGAATGCGGCGTATGACATTCTCTTATACATAAATATATGCTGCTATATATTCACCAAGATCCATTAGAGCAGTCTAGTGGAATACTCTTCAAACCTTTTCAAGGCAGGGAACTTAGCCTAAAGTGATTTTTACTTCTATATCTATATGTAATCATTACTTATTAATTGAAAATTATTAAATACGATCAGTGATAAAGCGTCTCGAAAACGTTCAAGTACATTTGATGGACGTGAGAGACAAGGAAGACTTGTTAAATGTAAGCAAACTTCTACGACTACAACAAGAAAAGGCTAAGGAATTCGAAAATCAGGTAATTAAAAAAACATCAGATATTAATATATATTTATATCACTTTATAAGAATAAGGTTCGTACTGGCTTTTCTCAAAAGTCATAGGTACTCAAAGTGAATTAAATATGTTTTGTTATGACTTTGATTTTTCAGTATGATATGCAGCAGTTGCAGCTAAAAACTGCGTCGGAACAGTTAAAACGATATTTAAACGTCATTCACGGCCAGAGCGCTACTCCCAAGAGTGCATCCGACGTGATCAAACATTTACAAGAAGAAATACAGGTAGCTTTAACGTTT